>NC_046189.1:23550430-23622930 GCF_011004875.1 Balearica regulorum gibbericeps | reverse complement strand
ATATTTCTGAAATCATGTCCTAACATCTGAATTTTCTGTTCAAATTGCACAGATAATACTGAGCTCAGAGCCAAAGACACCCTCCTTCACGGTCCCAGGTGGACCACAGCTGCCTCATGCCCCATGGCTGGTAGATTCTGATGGCAGTGGGACCAAAGCAGCTTCTCTGATATTATGGGACTGCCACTGAGACTCTTCAAAGGCATCTATTTTTTTCCTCTTATCATACTTTGGACATAGTCAAGTACGTGGTAAAGCCGTACCTATCCTGCAGCACTTTCTGCTGCCCTTTAGAGACAGATACCACTGCTGAAAATTAGACCAGCCCTCTAAAAATAATACCATAAAATTAATCTTGGCTATAGTTATGGGACTGACTTGTCCCTTTTGCCCACAGCCCTGCGGGAATATCACCACCCTCATGCTCCCCACCCCACTAGGGACCTGAAATGCTCTCTCAATATTGCATTTAGCTTTAAAAATGGTATTTCTCCAGTTTAGTTAGGGTTCTTTTTTGTTTGTAGATTGCCTGTAACAATTGCTCTCATTAATATTACCCGTCTGAACATTTGCTGTGCAAGGGACAGGACCATTTTTTACACTACCAGTGCAGCACACTTTTATTTCTATAACTGCCTCAGTGGTATTGTTACATTTAAATTTAAAAGACAGTTTAATTAGCTGGAAACACAAAGCATGTAAAAATGAAACAGCAGAATCTTTGATCTTTAGATTGACTAGCAGTATCTGCAGAGAGGAGGAGAGGTTAGGAAGACAAGACAGAGAGGCATCTAAACAAGAGTGAGATGGAGACTCAAAGATAGGTTGGGTTGTTTGCCTATGCTAACCATCTTCAAAGTTTTGAACAGGAAAATGGTGTGGCTCTAACAGCAGGTTTCATTATAAAATAGAATAAAAGTCAGGGATGCTGAGCTTATTTTTGAGAAAGGAGACTGAAAAGATAAAACCCTACTTAGTTAGGTCTGAAATGTTTTCAATGTTAAGTGGTTCTCAGAGGACCTCACTGAAACGTGGTCTTCTGAAGCTGCCAAGGCAGGTTGCTGGGAATTCAGTGGGCAAGAACAAATGTCTCTCGGTAAGGTCCGTCTCCATCCTCAGAACCGCCCTTTGAAAGCAGAGGTTTTTCAGGGGGTGCTGGTAATAGTGAGAAAATTCCTTTTATCACAGAGACAGGTTCACTGATGAGCCCCCTTCTTTAGGAAAATTAGTAGATTCCTACACTTCATTAATAAAAAATTCTCAGATGTCAAATGCTGATCTACCACTTACTGTTGATCCCCTGCCTATAAGTTTCACTGCCAATAAACAAACTGCCATCAAAGGAATTCTGCTGAATATTTTGCTTGCTATTAGACAAAATCATACAACAATGATTGGTCATGAACTCACTATTTTCTTGCAGGTCCTTCATTGTTCACATGCCAAAAACATCCAGGAGACAATGTTGCTCTTTGCCTTCGCTGTGGGTACAGAAAAATTTGAAATTAGATTAACTTCTGAGATGTGGATTCACCTATTTAAATAAGGATATCTGCCTGCTTTGGTGACAAAATACTCAGGGAGGCTCACAAATAAGAGAGACATTGTGCTCCTTTCTGAGAACTGCATGGATCTCATCTATCTCCTTACTGCCAGCACTGTCTGGGAAAGCTCGTTACTGAGCTTACTACATGAGACCTGATTTCTCTTCCCTGCACCTCCTTCCAACCATGTCCTATGAAATTTTCAGAAGACATTATTCCACTGATCTGTTCTGAAGTGCTTTTGGTGTTATGTGATTTTTCAGATCCTACTGGGCTGTTCAAGTTGGAACTTAAACTCTGATTTCCTACATCTTGGGATAGTCCTCTCAAATTGCACTATTGGCTTGAGAAAATTTCCAGATTTTTTTTCTAAAATATACAGATAGAGAGATAGAGACGGAAAGGGATGTAAAGAATTCCCAACAAACAAAGAGAAATAGTTCTCCTACTTTCTTGAAATTTCTGTAATAGTTCAGGGAATCTGCCTAAGTCCAACATTTTTAGGACATTATGGTTATCTTTATCAACTTTAATTTTGTGACAAGCTTGCTTTTCAATTGCTTGATTTTCAACATCAAAGAATTACCAACAAACGAATAAATATCTATATAATGATAATGTTTTAATTGTGGTGCAGGTACAGCCAGGTTCTTCAAGCTTATCTGCAAAGAGATGCCATCTGAAGCTATCAGAGTCTTATTTTCAATAAGTGGATTGAGTCTTTAATGGAGGCCCTTTTAAACCACTTTTGCCTTTTGCAGGATTCATTAAAGAACACACTTGAATTCTATCTTTAAACACCCCCTCCCCCAATTTGTTGCTCTCCAAGGCTTCCTATGATATTCTTTTATTGATTATGGGGTTTCCCCACCATTTGTGACAGGCTCCATTCTCTGCCTGTGCATCTCTCCCTAAAGCATCTCCATGACTTTTCTGACACGATGCTGTACACATAAAAGAATCATTCTGAGAAGTCAAGCAAACAGCCTAAGCCTGTGAAGCAAATGATCAGCTCAGTTCACCTTCCAGACCTTTGCTATAGGTCTAATTCCCATTCTGAAACCTACAAAATCTGCAATACCACAAAACAAAGGTTAAACAGCCTGAAACTTTGGATTGCCACTAGCAGCCAAAATGAAGCAATACACATACAACCCTATGTGCCCATGAACTGGCCTGTACTGTTATGGATGCTGAGCTGCCTTGTGCTTTTTTTTTTTTTTTTTTTTTTTTTTGGTTTAAGCTAGTTCCTCAGCTGCTTTGTCCACTAATTAAGTTTGTAATTTCCTTCAAACATACACTTTTACAGATTCTAGTATCATCAGCTCTTGGTCTGATTGCTGCCTCTTGTTGTCACATCAGTCATATATAAATAAATGGTAAATAATATGACCAAATGCTTTCCTTATCTTACGTGAATCCTGCAATTTAGTTTTCTCTTGGTTGTTCCTTAATTTTGTTTTTCAGTGCTGACACTCAAGGGCTAAGCAAGGATATCATAGATTATTTGAGCTACATAACAGGGAGACTCTTCTCCTAAATCATGCAGCTGAGCAGATGGAAGTATCATAAGCATGTGAAAAAACAATTAATAATTTACATCTTACAAAATGCCTTATGACCATTGTGGACTAGCATTACAAAAAAGAGAGGGACGCAGTGATTAAAGAACTTGAAACTAAATGTCAGCAAGTTATTCACTTAAGAAATAGCATCCTAATTCCTTCTTGGCTTTCTATGGTGTCACTGTAGCCACATAAAACATAGATTCTGCCCCCAAGAGATTGTAATTTCTGTAGAAAATATGAGAATTCAAGTAAGAAAAAAGAAAGCTGAAAATATTTGGGGGAAAAAAAAAGGCAGAATCATTACTGGGATCTTCTCTTTCCTTTAGTCAGATGGAGAAGAAAAGGAGAGCCAGGAAACTTGCAAGCAATGTAAGGATAAATATCTTTTGTTACCGGGCCTCAGTTAGAAAGTATTTGCTAAAGCCAAGAGCTTGACCCCATAAGAGAGAAGGGAAGGAATAAGCCATAAAGTTATGTAATTGCCACCTCTGACAGACTCCTCATCTGTGAAGAGTCCACAGAAACTGCCCCAGCCAGCAGGAACCACGTCCAACAAACTGAAGACTTGAAAGGAAAGGGCCAACAGACAGACTAAAGTATGTGCCAAGAGATGGAAAAGACAGCAAAGACAGTGTGAAAATTCATTCATAGTCCTAAATAGTCCCCTGGCATGTTCCTGAGGAGGAAAGCCCCACCCCAAAACAGTTACATCCATGAGTCTGAATTCAGAAAAAAAAAAATATTGCTTATAAAAACAAAGAACTTCCATGCTTTGCTCCCTGCAACGCTTACTCTTACGTTACCTCTAAAACCCTTTTTTCCAAACCAAACTTCTGAGGACGAATCCTCACAACAGCCTCTGGTTCACCATCTGGGTTATGCATCATTTCCCTTCTGCCTATATAAAGCATCTGTAAATCATAGTTACATCAAGATCTTGGCTGTTCAATAAACACAGTCCAGTTCTTTAACTGGTTCACCCTTCTGAACAGGCACATGGAAGTGACCAAAATTAACTTAGGACATGTTGTATGCTTGAATGTTAAAATCAGCAAGCTTACCATTGCCATTAATGTAATATAAAGATTCTAATGATCTGTTGGCAAAATCATAATACACCTGACTTAAAATACCTTTGACTTGGAAGCACAAGATAAAGGATTAGATAGGCTAGAATAAAATAAAACTAAGTAAAATAGCTCCTCCTCTAATTCTTGAATAAATTCCTATTGGTCCCACAAGTATAATGTAGACATGCATTTGCAAATTGTATTGATCAGCTATGGATCTCATACCATATTCATTTTTTTCTGGTGTTAAATTTAGGCCATTCCTAGTGCCACTGGACAGATAACGCCAGCAAATACAAACTTTTGAGCTTAAAATTTCTTTTAAAATGCAGTTTGACTTTGACCTTTACAAGGACACTTCATGTAAAACTCACTCACTCACAAACATTTCAGCCCTAAAATGTTAATGCACCACAAGGTTAATTGCTCTTATTAATCCATTAAAAAGAAACCGTATGCCCTTTCTTGTATTAACCATTATTTACTTATTTCATTCTTATAGCCAAAGTCCAAAAGCTCTTATCTTTGTTACAAAAACTAACAAAATGTTAGTTAGCTAGATCTCACAAAACTTCAACTGGTTTCTGCCTGTGTGCCTTCATTAGTACTAAAAGTCTTGGCATATAAAAAAAAAAAAAAGAAACAAAAACATGTGGCAAACAGGGTGGTCACCAGCTTTTTGAGATCACTTGCTGGAGCAGTTCAAGTCAAAGAGGCTAACATATCTCGTCTTTAGTTAAAAAAATATTTCTTTTTTTTTCCCTTGCCTGTGATTTGAGAACAAGAGAGGAGATTTTTATGTGCATATGTAGCAATGGTAAGCAGCTGTAAAAACCTCCCACCCTAAAGATTGATGAATATATGTTTCATTAACACCAGCACATCTGAAAGACATTTGACACTTTGGAAGACCAACTATGGTTCTTTAAAATGCCTCAGATGAAATGCTTCATAATATGGTCTTTAATGGCCATCTTAGGAGCCTCTAGTGCCTTCTCCATTTAAGAATTTATAAAACCTTAGCTTCTGAATATACCTGACCACAGGTTAAGTGTTTATTTTGCTAGGATATTTAGAACTATACTTGCATGAACAGATGTGAGATCTGCACCAGAAACATTTGAAAAGCCTGTCGAAATATTTTTTAACTCCTCCATCCTGTTTATACTGTTTTTCTATTTATGAATTTAAAGTCTCACCACACCCCACGAATATCAAACAATAGATTACCACAGGGCAAATACTCTGTGGGCATCCCATGCCATTTTCATTGAATGGCTGTTAACAATGAGCACATCTGTAAGGTTCAACATCTGTTTGTGGGCATAGTGCAAAGAAGCTGAACTGAGCGGACAACTACTTTCTACAAAAAACATTTTCTGAGTGCTTCTAGCTCTGATGCAGCCCTGGATGGAGGCCATCCACCCAATGCTTGTAAAGAAAGAGCTCTCCTCCAACAGGGCGCGTATCAGTGGTACAGGTGGAGGGCCCTACAGGATGCTTGTCTCACACCCCTGGAGAAAAGATTGGCCTCCACTAATACATGTGGTAGCACTGAGGGCAGGCAGGCAGGTTTCCATGCAGACTCAGGTAAGCTCAAAGGCTTTTGTCCATTCAGAATGAAAAGTACATTGTACTTGACAATAAACCTGCCATTTGAAACCTCAGGGGTTTTAATCTTATAAATAATAGAGTTCAGAGAAGAAGGGTTTGCAAGTCTGCATAGCGCTGCCTGGAATTCAGATTTATGTAATGCACACATAGGAATGTGGTGCTGAAATGCATGCAAGTGTTGGGGAATTTGAGATTCAAAGACTATATTGCACAAAAATATGCAATGTAACACCAATATTTCTCTCTGTTATGCTATTTTCCCCAGCTGCTACGAGAACATCCATCACGCGATGGCAGGTCAGAGCTATCCAGTCCACTGCATGCACTGACATAGCTTTTTACTTTCTGTTGAAGATCCTGTTAACAAGCTTGATGTCCACAGCAGAGGAAACTATTTTGGAATCTGTAAAATGAGCCAAAGAAGGTGCATGTTACTAATTACATACAAGAAAATAATTTTCACTCCTTAGGGCTGGTAGCAACTCTTTCTTTGTATATGCCAGCCTACATATTTTGAGAAAATTAGAAAAGCAGGGTTACTATCTTTCTTGTATTGAACAAGGGTTTGAAAATATTAGTTTATAAAATATATAGAAAAAGCTATGGTTTAGACATATAATAACAAAGGGTATGAATTTTAAACTATTCTTTGGGCACTGAGAGAAAAGTTGGAGTAGTTCTACTGCAAAACAAATTCATTCCTTAAATGCATTCAGGCATAAAAATAATTCCTACTGCTTAAGGATGTGAAAAATTTATTTGAAAAATTCAGCAGCATTAAAAAAAAAATCTGTTAACTACATTGTAGGAGATCTTTGCATGGCAAGTGCATTCAGAAAATTGGGAGTATTTCTTTAGCACTTTCCACTTTAAAAATCCAGAATATTAAAATGGCAAGCATGAAGCTAACTGTCAGCCCATGTAGTTTCACTGTGGGGAGGTTATCACATGCAGCTTTGCTGTGTTATTCATTGCTTGCAGCTCTTCCAATCAGATAACCTTAACAAACATGGTGCTATCAATTGCCAGATGTGGTACATGCCATGCAGTGTCTAGTTTTTGATGGACTAAAATGGATCTGCGAATTCTTCTCTTTATGTTATCAACCATCAGTCACACTATGAGATTCACAAGGAGTATCTGGAAGTGCTGTCAAGTGCCAATTAGTGATGTTGCTGACCCAAAAGATAAAGAAGATTGTAGAAGAAGCAGCCCAGTATAATTCTCCACTCCAGTGTCCTTAAAGTGGACTATCGTTTATGAATGTACTCCTGCAGATGAAAGGGAAATAGGAGGTCAGTGGTTCCTGTCTTCAACAATCTTCTGCAATCTTCTCATAATGAATTGTAAATAGTATCACTATCAACCTGCTCTTCCTGCACTGGAAAGCAGCACGAATGGCTCAGCAAAGCCAAAGACTGATAACATTGTTTCTCAGGATACAGACCTGAAGGCAGTATTCTGTCCTCCACATGCCGTGCCATGTGTGGGTCCACATGGCTGGAGCTCACCCTGGGCTCCGGTGGTTCCCTTCTGCCTCGCCACGTTCCCCCACTTCCCCGTGGTCGTGGGGTACGTTCACGCCATGCAGCTGCTGGGCTGGAAACCTGAGCACTTCATCATTTGAAGACAATCTGAAGATTGATGAACAATCAATGGAAATGTCTTCCTCCTTCTCAGAGCAATTCTCAGCACAATCTGGCAAAATGTCATTATCACTTAATACGGTTTTATCACGAGGTGTTCCTGCTTTCAGAACTGCAAATGATTTTACAAGGTCAAAAGCAGAATATCATGACCAGGTGTTCGCCATCTTGAACTGCAGAATAAAAACGCCTTCTCAAAAAGGCAACATCACTCTGGTGTGCAGAGAATAATCCTGACAAATTTGGATTTGGAGGGACCAGCCCATGTGCAGTCCTTTCCATCTAAGGGTTACAGTATCCAGTAGTCAGTGTAGATGCAATGCATTATTAATTAGCATATACAAATCCTATTTATATTAAAAAAGCTTGCTTAGTGAAGGAGACATAATTCCTGTTATTACCATCCCAAATAGCAGCAAACAAATATTGTATACAGAGCTAATAAAAATACAGGATAAGAGCAACAAGTTCGGAGTATATATGTACTCTACACACTTTTTTTTTTGATGTAGGACCACTATTTTTCATAGTAAATTATGTATGCTAACGGAATTTTTCTGAGTGTACCCATGTACCTGAATGGCAATGTTCTGAAAGAGCAGTGCTACAGAGACTTATCATACGGATCTGTGATACTTATGCTACACAGCTGTTGTACATGCAATAGGTTTGTGAGTTCTTAAAATGTATATGCATGGAGAGGGTACAAAATTGCTTCAGAGCTGCCTGGGCAAGCAAAAGAGGGTGTAAGGTTCTCCACACCATGAAGCCCCCAAACAGTTTGCTATCAAACCAGCAAGGTATATTCAAACTCCAGAGTGCACAGAAGTTGTGACATCTCTCCGGTACCACTCCGGTTCAAATACCATTGAAAGCAGACTTTGCACAAACATTAAACAAAGTTGAACAAACTTTGAGCTTATTCATGTATTGGATTTTATGGGAACACAATAGAAACCTGTGGCACACTATCTCCCCAAGTCATAGTTTAGCATACGAGCAGAAATATTCCCTGGAAGGTGCCAGACAATTAGAGGACAAGTCACAACAACAAAGGCATTCCTAACCAGTGTGAACATTTGTCAAGGTATGGAAACAATTTACAATGTTTTCAGAACCGTGGTTCAGGTCAGTTCATTTTTATACTCTCCCATATGGTTCTGCTCCTTCTATTTCCAGAGTGAACCCTATTTACCTGGATGGTTACTGTAGAAAATATATCGTTTGCAGAGAAAGTGAGAGTCATCAATAAAGAAAACTTCTCAAGATAGGTATATTGAGTATGTGTATTGGTTTGATCTGACAAGGGAAGAAAATGGCAAACAACTTGTTTTCTACTTGAGAGGGATCTGAGAGCAGAGCACCGGTCAGACGCTGTATTGTGCCTTCCAGAGGCTCAGCAATAAAAGTACTGTTTGGGTGGAAAGAGCAAATAAAAGTGGCTTTCAGCCACACTGTCGCCGTTATGAAACTGAGCCTGCCAACAGACTAAGTAGCATTTGCAACATGTTTTCACTTCCCCTCAAGCCTGGAAAGAGGAAAGATCAGTTCAACCCTTCCATGCCTAGCTGGCAGCATGCACCATGTCAGGCTCTGCTGTCCCCTTCCATGAAAGCAGAAGGGTTGCAGTTAACAACAAAATCTCTATGCCACACCACTCCTCACGGGTCTGGGCTTCCCTCACCACAAATGAACCACCAGCCACCGGGGCTTTCACCCCACTGAATTCCAGCAAAGCAATGTTCCTCTTTTTCCTAAGCACAGACCCCACAAAAAACCACTATAGCTTTTACAGTCAACCTCGGGAAGCTAATTTCCTTCCATGGTAAAGTTCAGGAAGCCTATACACAGGGTAAGGATTGTTCTAGCTCTGTGCTAGATTAATATAGAGCATTCAAAGAGCTTAGGAAATGGGATTTTTTTTCCCCCTAATGACTCATGTGGTATGTTGCCCATACTGAAGTGACACATTTAGCTGGAGTTTCAAGCTTTTGGAAGGCAACCATGGAAGACAGAAACAAAGTTTATGATGCCAGAGTGGATTTATACTGGCTAACTTGCATGAAACTGGCACAAACCCCTAAGTATTTGCCTGTGTTTTTTGTAAAAAAGCAGGACTTTGGGGTGTTACTAGAGCTTCCATTGATAGCAACTGCAATGAATTAATCTTAGACAGGGAACTACAGCATTTAGTTAAAGATGGATAGGAATAGTAGCACCTGTTTCAGAAAAGGTGAAGTTCAATGCAAACAGAGAATGTCTTCTCCATGAAGCTGCACTGAAAAATAGTTTTGCATTCATGTGACATTGAGAAACAAATGACAAAGAATTTTACATTAATAATTTAATTTGGGGGCCAGAGGGCCATCTATAACGTCAGAGGCATATAATATGGAGCCAAGTTTATCCCTGAGATAAGCAATCACAGTAGAATTCCTTACAGCCATTTGAATTTGAGCCTATGGAATGCAAAATTTCAAAAAGCATAAATAACTGGTAGGGACAGCTGCCAGCCCACCTCAGACCATCATGTCTTTATGCTAAATACTTAAAATCCAGAAAAATGAAGCTGTAAAACTGGAAAGTGGAGTATTACCAGAAGATGCTGAGCATCTCCATCTCCCATCTATATTAAAAGAAAATACAGAAACAGCAGTCAGTCATCATCTGGCAGGATCATTATAGCATTAAAATTCAGTCCTGATGGCTAGAACCAAAAATACATTCGAGATCCGTGATTTCTGAGGAAAACTTAGAAGATCCAGGTGCCTTTTGTGGCACATTTTTACCACTGAAAACAAGGATTTTTAGCAGAAAGTATGTTGAGTTGAGGTGATGTTCAAATCTGCTAGGAAATGATGAAGAGAGGCTAGTAATCCAAACTAGTACTTCCTATAGGACTAAGCTATGCACACAGAGCCTTCAGTTAAGCGTTAAGATGTAACTCACATTCATATTCAGCAAAACCCTCTGACTCATAGGCGCTTTGTTCCTTGAGGGCTGGACAACTGGATTAGTCTTTATTTTTTAAAGATGGATGGTGGTGATGTCGCTGCTCATCTTTTATAGCAGTGGTCAAAGCATTCACCCAGAAACTGGTGAGCTGACTACGGTTCAGTGACCTCCTCAGTGTGAGGGGGTTCAAATCTACAGCTCCAGCCTAGTCTCTGACTGCCAAGTAAAGCCACAGTTGCTGGAGATTTGGGGAAGGAGGGCAGAGAAGGGAAAAAAGAGGGGCAGTCTGCTTCGTCCTGAAGCTGCATGGCTGTTCAGCAAAGGATGCAAGATTTATAGGGCCAGAAAGAAGGAGTGAATTAGAAAAAAAGGAGCTTGACTCTAGCCTAAACATGAGGGCTTCCTCTGGGAGAAAAAAGAGCCATCCTCTTCAATGTTTTTAATGTTGCTAATTAATTTAGTTTTAAACAAGATTTTACGATAACGTTTTCATATGTGTGAGATGGAAACACTCTTTGTTACATTTATAAAATTTAATGAAGAGCCCTGTTTGCAGTAAATGTCTGATGAAAGACAGCAGTGGGACGTGGAACCACGCACAGCCCTGGGTGACACACTGCCCAGCACAGTCACCCCAAGAGCCAGCCACATCGCTACCTGCACAGAGCAGCCACGGTGTCCCTGTGCCCTGGGAGGGAACGCGTGAGTCGGGTGGGGATGTGCTTATGGGCTGGAATTCCTCACAGGCGCTTTGCTATCTTCTTGCCAGCTGAAGGACACCCGGGATGCACGATGCCCTGGGACTAGGGGCCATGCAGCCACACCGGTACGAAGTGCTGGCCCTGAATATTGAGATTCTTCACTAAAAGGGGTGTTGAAGTAGCTAGTACAAAAGCAAACTAGCAGTGGAGCAAGGACAAAGGGAATGAAATTGTAAGAGAGTACTCACAGGAGCAACTAAAATCAGCTGCTTGCCAAAGGTGGTCTTCACCGGGAAGAGGAACTGGACTTCTTGGTGCAAGTCTCCTCTCACACTGCCGCCTGCATGTACCTGAGTCTGGACAGCAGCAGAACTGTACAAATGTAAAGGAAAGGACGGTCAGAACTAAGCAAATTACAGGATGCCATCTGGGTGGTCTCTTAAAGCAGAATAAAGCCTAATGAGATTGGTGTCTTGTACACTTTTCAGTGCATTAAACGCTGTTTTGTTTCGATTGCTTCCAAATTCATCCAGCAGTCAGGTTACAATTATCGCTGCCCTTAAAAGAACCTCCTAATTCCTCACTATTGTTCAGTCGGGCACTTTAGTTAGTCACTGTTTGGGGCAAGCGTTACAGATGTCACAGGTTTACTGATTTCCTTTTCAATTTAATCTTTATTTTATTTAATCCTAAAGAGTTTGGAGATCAGGAGCTATGCAAAGAATTGCCTCTTTGTGAAAAGTTTGCTTTGGTTGGCTGTCAGTGAATTTGTAGCCACAGCAAAGGCTTTGATACACCAGGGAGAAAATCATGCTTTTACCTAATATAACCAAACCAACCTTGTTCAGATTGATTCAGTTTCCAGCCTTGGCTCTGACCTCACCCTTACCCTCAATCCTGCCTCACTTTCACACTGAGTATTTTATACAGCCTCTATTTTCTCCCTGCATAGCTTCCCCCCCCGCCCCCCCAAACCAACATCTATGTTCTACTCATCAACCATTGCTTTAGAAATCTTCAGGCTGGATGGGCAGGCATGCAGTGCTGGCAGGTGGTGTAGCTGTTAGGCAGCCTTGTGTATCACAAGAGATCTGATGCTATCAAATTTCTTTTCCCCCAAAGACTAAAGAGAGCAAGCCTTTGTAAGCATGCAGGAGGGGGATGAAAACAGTTTGTCTCCTGAGCAGCCAGCCTTTGTCATTTTACAAATGAAATCACTTTGGAAATTTAGAGAATTAATATCATAATGAAGACGGGAGTACCCATTAGGGTGGTCTAATGTTGCTCTGGAGATATATGATGGATGTCCAGTTGCTGTAAGCCCTTATTTGCAGAGAGTCACCTCTGTAGTTGCCATTATTAGGAAGATGTCTGAAGCAGAGGATCAGACACAACTATTGCAAGATGAGATAGTGTTTGACTGGTTTCCAGGGAACCGAAGGATACAGCCTTAGTTGTACCTGTCACTATGGCTCCCAGCTTTTTTCCCCCTTAATGTCTTTTTTAGCTGTAGGAAGTTTCTCTTTAAAGATTCACTGCTTCTCTAATAGCACAAAAAGCAGTAATAGGAACATAAAAAAATGTTACCTGGATTGCAAAAAAGCTTCCGTTTATTGCAAAACAATTGGTATAATTCATCATCAAAGAATTGCAATATGCTGCATTAGTTAGCTTTTGCGAATAAAGATAACCACAAGATCCAACCTGCAGTGTATTACTTGCAGTAACTGGAAATATTCACCTGCTGTGTCCACTTCTGGAGATACCTATCGCAGTGTCAGAGCAGTGATGCCGTGATTGCCATTCCTGGAAACACAGCCTCAAGAAAGTAGTACTTCCAGGAATTATCTTAATGGGCAATTGAATCATCATTTCTAGCACTCCAGCATCTTTCCCAGAAGGACAGTTTTCCACAGGCAATGATTCCAGTTAGAAGAAAATGTGGATATCCAAACTCCAATCCTTATCCCTTTCTGACTGGTTTGCAGAGAACAGAAGCTTTATGCAGATCTTAAAATTAGGGAGAAAGGCATTTAGGACATGTGAGGCTGGAAGGTATCCAGTACACTGAATTTGCTTGCACTTCATTTTATAGCAGCTATTCTACCCAGGTCATTTATTTTCTTCCAATTATCTGTGTTCCTTTAATAATTCTCTACCGGTCACTAACATTGCTGCTTTGTTGTGTTATTTCCCGGGAAGCTCAGTCACTGGTGTAAGTTGTCGTAGCTGCAATGTCTTCCATGAGGATTTACACCAGGGCATTGTCTGTGTTTTAAGAAAATCAGGTTAAATTTCACTAACGTCTAGACTTTTTCCCAGCTATGGGGGTGTGCAAGGCAGCTTGTTGTTGCTAGCCTTTTTAAATAAATGTGACGTGCTGGGTCCACACTTTGCTCTATATATAATCAGTACTGATTTGGGGGAATAATCAGTTGTAAATAAAAATGAGTGCTGTTGAAATACCCTTTGTGTGTGTTCTCATGAATTACTCATGAAACAGGGGTTACAAATTTCTGCCCCTGATACCCAGTAATGGATCTGTACTGCTTTTTTTTTTTTCCCCCAAGATATAGTGTGTGGAGGTGTGTTTGGTTTTTTTGGTTTTGTGCGTTGGTTGTTGTGTTTTGTTTCTTTTTTTTTTTTCAAAATTCTATTTCTTTGCCCTAAATCTTCAGTTTAGTGGCCAGATTCACCTTGGTGGGAGCAAATGCAACTCTATCGATAGCAATGGAATTGTGTCTGCATATGTCAGCGATGAATTTGGCCCCATATTTATTGGACATACCTGGGCTGTTGTGATATGATGTGGTAAATCATGCTGAGAGCAAATCAAACAGACAGGCTGTGGCTGCATCACTATTTCATACAACTCAGGTCATAATGGACAGGACAATGCTGTACTGTGAAATTCAGTGCTAAGGAAAATACATTCTTTCTAACCTTTTATGAAAATACTTCTCATCCTTCAAAGGACAATTTAGGCAATGTGACCACTGCTGGAACCAGTGCAGGAGCATTTAAAAGGCAAATAGAAAAACACCATTGCCCAGGAGGAGAATGACTGTCCGTAGATATTCCCATGCTTTTGCTATTCCAAATTTCCCATCAACTGTTGCACACACCCTCCAGAAATAAAGCGATTCACTCTCTCTACAGCAAATGAAAGCGATGCAACATGCCAGTCTTCAAGCCCAGCAAACTATAAATGTAATATCAGACAGAGAAGAGCTAATGAAAACAATCACATTAAACATAGCTCTTCAGTGCTTGGTGCTCAATAAGTGAGCAGCAGGCTTTCTCTGTCTAGCTTACAGAAAACAGGAGGTAGCAGTTTGCAAGGAGCAGCGTTTTAATGTGATTGGACTATAACAGACAATCTATTTACAGCATGCTCTGGGGAGCTTATAAACAAATGTTGAGTAATTTCAGCCAGCAGTAATTACCCTTGCAGCTGACAAGGATAGCATGATACTTTCTCCTTCACCTTCAGCCCAGTCCAGAAGGCACTGTACACAATGGCACTTCTAATTATTTCTGCATTTCTATGGCTAAAGACCAAAGTGTGTTATTAGAGAACATTTTAGAAGCTTTTTAAAAGCTTGTTTATTGGGACAATTAAAAGTCATCACTATGACAGCAAATAAAAGGTTCCATTCCTAGGCACGCGCTTGCAGCCGGGGGTTTGCCTGCTTACCTTGTAAGCCTTGTCTACATGAGGCAAAATTTACAGCCACCCCTCACCGCTGCTAATATCGGTTCAGCGGCATCAATGCTAGCTAGGTGGGCAACCCTCAGGTATACAGAGAATCGGGCTTTATAAATATCGTATTATCTAACCCCGCTTAGAGCGCATTGAATAAACATAGTACTTAAAATGCTGTTCACTCATCTATGCTCGAGCTCCCAGCGCAGCCAAAGGTAGCGGGGGTGAAGCCGTCGTAGCGGTGAGGAGGTATTTTTGCAGCGCGCCTGTGCTGCAGACGAGGCTTCAGACAATGTGGCTTTTTGTTTTCCATTGAAACAAAATAAAAAGCAAGTTCTAAGACAGCCATTAACACTTAATTACTGGTGAAATACGTCCGCTTGGATTTTTTTCTCCTGAGCACTGGACACACAAGCAGGTTAACTCTGGGCTGGATGCAGCTGCCGCAAGTGAGTCAGCAGGAAGGTAGGGGCAGTGGGCAAGGCAGACCCGGGCTGTGGTGGGAGAGGGGCCGGGGGAGTGGGTGCTGCCCTCTGCATCCCTCCCTTTGCTGGTCATAAGTCCCTTCCTCTAGCCTTGGCTACGCAAAGGCAAACCGAGGTCTTTTAATTTCCCGCAGTCATCGGTACCTGGAGCAACTCCTCGAAGACCTCGTCCCGCCGTCCCAGATTACCCCCGGAGCGGTCAGGCTACATTTGCCATCATTTCAAACGCCCACCTTCCATGGCACAGCCCGCCGGCTCCTCAGGCGCCCGCCGGCCCGCTCTGCTGGCTGGCACAGGCCACCATGGGCCCTGCCTCCCACCGCACCGCCCGGTGCCGGTGCCTGAGCCCAGTCGTCCAGAGTCAAGAGAAAGCGCTGGTGAACTTCCACTGCGAGACGAGGTTTCCGAGTCTATGCAATTCTGAAACATAAGTGCTTTTGGTCAGTAACTTATGGACGGACACCATAGAAATGAACACTCACCCTCTGTCCCAGTGCTCTTTGGCAAGGTAAGCTGATGGTAGCTGTGCCACCACAGGGAAGGTCTCCTGCCTCAGGGACACCTCAGGAGGCTGCACTGTCTGGAGCAGTCTCTTATTTGGCCCAAAGCATTGCCTTTTTTTCCGCTTAGGTCATACATACTACCGGCTGTTGTGTTCCCGCTATGTGAGCTACATTTTACCATAAGAACACCACAGCTATTTCCAAAGAGTAGTTTTAAAAAGGTACAAACCGCTACTCTCAGCGAGGCAAGGCGTAATCCAAGTGTTTGCTGTAGGTGGTTATAATTAACGCAATGATCGAATCACAGAACTGTGCACCACAAGAACTTTTATTTAACATTGTAATACAGTCATATATGAGCCAAACTATCCAAAAGTAATTGGGAGAGGCAGTGAACTGTGATGTGCGCTGGTTTGCAAACACCACGGACAGTTTGGCGTTCGCTGAGCTCCCACCCGCCTCAGTAAATTCAGTTCAGACTCCTGCTATAGGAATTGACAGCAGATATCTAATCCCCAAAAGTGGATTATTTACATTTTTTGATACGTTACATTGCATTACACCCTGTCATGTTGCATCTCATCACAAGCAGATATAATATTGCATAACATGATGTGACATGATGACAGACATCAGAAATGTTTTTTGTTGTTTTGGGTTTTTTTAAGATTTTATATCTGGTACCCAACATGTTTCTGAGTGCTTTCTAGGAAGATCAAGCAGATAAGGCGAGTGCCTGGATTACACGGTGCTCTGGCAGCTGCTGCGCTGCCTCTCCCATGCATTGTTTTAAATCAAGCCGCCTTGTTTTGCAGTTTCATGAAACCTCAGCAACGCAATTTTGCACACATTTTGCAAATAATTTTAAAAGATTCATTAGGAGGGAAATCAGCAGAACACATGTTCAATAACAGCATAAAAAGACAACAGCTGCTGCAAATTACCTTGGCTGAAAGGAAACCCCAGAAATGCATTGCAAACTTTAACAATGTACTCTAGCTGTTGATTGCTCACGCCATCGCTCGCTACTCGTTTCTGAGACACAGTTGGTGGAGGAACATTAATTTGTCCTTGTTCTTGAGACTGGCAGGTGTCACTTTGCCCAGTGTGGGATGTGAGTGACAGATATTTTGCAGCTGATGAAATGAGAATGCAGAAATTCAAGAGTGCCTCTGGGATTTCACTGGTCATTTGTGGCCAGCACAAGGGCAGGGCCCGCTGCTTCGCTAATGCAGGACTGGCTGATGTTGCTGTTGCTGCAGGCTGCCGCAGATTCACACCATTTTAAATAATATTTGTATTATGAAGCTCTTCCCACACACATGCACACACTTGATGGTATTGTGTGCTTCGCTGCTTTCTAGGCTGATGCTGGCTGGGAAATTGCTCTAATTGTTTTTTGGGGTTTTGTTGGGTTTGGTTTTTTTTCCCTCGTATGCTCAAGTCTTTCTCAAAAGGATTTTACCTGCATCTGCTATCTTTAATTCTTTGGATAACATAAATAGAATTGACTAAAAGCAAGATGTAAGCTAACCTATGGGAAACTGATTAAAAACAAGAGCAGTATTAAAAAATACAATTAATAAAATCATTTCACGATACTGAGGTTTAAGAAGAGACTGGGGAGAATTATGTCAATTGAAGTATTTCTTTCACCTAATTTAGAAAAAGACAAAAATGTGTTCTGTGTAGAAACGCACAAGGCTGAGAGCAAATAAAAAAAGATACTAGGAAATGAACAATATTGCTATGTTAAAGAATTAAGACTGAGATTTGTGGAATTTTAACACTATCCTACAGTTCACCTTCATCTTTCCTTTAAGTCTCAGAGATTTTCTTTGCAGGCAATATAGTGGCTGGGATTTCTAAAACCCCCCCAAAAAAATTTAATTATAAGTACAAGGAAAAGAAATTATCTAGAGATGATACCTCAGATAGATATTTTCAGCCTTAGTTTAAATAATGTTGGTATTTTTCCATTCAGCAATTTTATGTAAAAGGAGAGAAGGGGTTAAAATGTTCTGTAGTTTCTGAAATACTTTCTATAAAAACTACAGTGCATATTAAAAGGAAAATGATTTTTAAAATGCTATTAGCTTTCTATTTAAACTACATACTATTTTGGAAGTGATGATTTTCAAGAAAACCCAAAAATTTCAGGACAGGGTCTCATTTTGCTAACCATGTTAAATGTAGTGTATATAGAACAGTGCAATCCAGAGAACAACTAACAGCATTTTCAATTGTGATAAAAACTTATTAACATATTTGCCTCTTTAATGATTAACTGTCTTTGAATATTAAGAGATTTTTACAACATCTTATTCACACCGAGGAGACTCAGCAAAAGGCTGAGCTTTTTCTTTATTTTATAAGTGAGGGTTCGTTTGATATGCATTCTGATTTTAAAAGAACCATAATATTTTAATCGATCTTTCTGTAAAGATCATGATTATTATAAATGAGATACAGTCGTGCACATCAAGCCTGACTGGTAGATAGGAGGTCATGAGTCAGGAATTATATGAAGAGGGGAAGTAAAAACTAGAAAATTTTCCAACATGATTGTTTAAAGGAACAATTATGTACACTGGCACATGAATTCAAGACTTCAGTTACATGTGCAGAGTTATCAGCCGTCATATTCTATTAATTTCCTTCAAACTAGCCCTGAAAAAATATCATTTGCAAAAAAATAAAATTAAACCCATACATTTATTATGAAAAACATGTAATTTCATACTGAACTCTTCACATTCATGAAAGAGATGACATTAAAAATCACGGCAGAGAAATATATCTGATGAAAATGTTGATACAAACCTAGGCTGTGAAAACACTGGTTAATGTCATTTGCCAAATGTTATTTTATTGTAGATAATTACTTATGTTAAATAATTTGAAACACACATAAAGATAGCATCTGATAAGATACAAGCTTGCTATTTGAGTGTAATTCCATTATGAGAATTGGAAAAATTCTTTTGAATAGATTTTTTTTTTTCCTATGAAACCTCTAGTCTCCCAAAACCAATATTGTTTTATTTATACACATGTGCAAACACACAGACACAGACACACACACATAAATCTGCACATTTTCAATTTATATTCTCCCCCTACTTACAAATGCAAAGATTCACTGTTATCCTTTGGAAATCAAATATTTTTTCTAGACGGCGTGCTTCTTTAATTAAACTGTATTCTTTATAGTGATCAAATATAATTAGCAGTAACAAGTATTTAATGAAAACAAACTGCTTTCCTTTGAAATCTTTCCAACCCACTGTACTTTAAGTCCATAGCTTCTCCGAGAGGATCATTGTATCATAACAACTAAAAATAAGTATATGATTAAAAGCTTGTCAGGTACTGCATCATTTCAGACAAATAAAAACAGAGAAGGTAAACACTAGAGATCCTGATTCATGTCAGGTACAAATCCTATCATTTAAGATATTGCTTCCAATGAAACAGTACTGTTAGTGGTTCAATGTGCTGTAGATCTGTCTTTTAACTACCCTATTTGATATCATTACGTCCTAAGACATTACCCCAGTATCTTTGATTATTACTGAGCGAGATGAGAAGAAAGTGTGCTTGCATGGACTCATTGACAGCGAGGTGCTATAGCAACTCTCCTGTAATTAATTGTGAGTGAAAGGGGGTTTGGTTTTTGCAGCCTCGTAAAACTTTTCCCACATGGCTGAACCCACGGTCAGGAGACGTTAGGCAACATTAACTGCCTGCACATTTCTGCAAGGCTCTGGAGGAAGCGGCTCGGCACTGGGGCTCCAATTCTGAAAACCCTGGGACACAAGACATCAGCGTCTACCTTTCATCTTAGCTGAGATTTGGAGAGGGTTCAGACCACAGAGGCTCCTTAATTCTCACTAATTCATTTGCTTTCCTGATTCACTTGGCTTGGGATAACCTGCGAATGATAATGAACCTGTAAGGGGAGCGCTTAGTCCCTTGCCTTTGAATGTGCTCGGCATGGATTGAGGGCTTTCTGTGAATCTTGCAAGAGGAAAAGAATCTTATTAGCACTGATTGCCAGTCATGAGGTTGCCTCTAAAAATTGCTCTTGTATTTTTAACTCTTGCTTGCTTATAACAACCCCAGCTAAGGAGAGAGATGTGTTGTTTACACATCGAACACGGCATTGTTCTCAACATTTACTCATTTCTCTTTGTAATTTGATCTAATCATAACACGTTTGCTTTACGTATGTCATTACTATACCACTATGAACACTTCATCATTTTTCCCATGATTATTCTACAAGTTCATAACTAGCCAAGTCCTCATCTCTTCACCCCCAGCTAAACATCCTCTTTGCATAAATGTATGCTCTCTAGAATAAAGGGTCTAATTTTCTTTTTTCCTTTTATTATTAACCATTTCAGCAGAGCACAGCTAGTTCTGCTTCTCGTGTTACTAGTGGATTTCTAGCAGAATCAGTGTTCTCTCATGTTGATTCTTATCTTTTTTTAATAAACATATTGTGGCTCTGGATACAAATAAGAATTCAAGCCCCGATGAGAATATCTGAAAATAAAACTGGGAAAAAGAGGCTTATTTTTGCTTCTCTTTGCCAAAGGAACATTCACTTTAGGACTATTTTTTTTTCCCATTAATTTATGGGAATTTAGGTAAATGAAGAGAGAATTGGATTGAAACCCACAGTTTCAAACTGTGTCAGAGTGATTCAATTTAGACCATCAAATTCTTTCTAAAGGCAGCCTTTGCTAATCCAGATTCGAGGGACTGAGGATTCAGAGTCCAGTTACTCACGAGCCCCTGTCATTGCCAGAACCAAATTCTAACTCCTGATCAAACCTGGGAGAGCCCAGCCTTCAACAGCATGTTCTGCTCCATTCGCCCCCTTAGAGATGTAGGTTGCTTTACTACCCAAATCTTCCTAGGAAGAGCTTTCATAACATTGCCAGATGAACCACCCATCTTTTCTGAAAAAAAAAATGTGGTGCTTTGCTGTCGTTTCTAGCCTTTTAAATATGGCATATGTGCAGTTCTAGAAAACCAGTGCTCCAGCTTTGGTATTTAGAAACAAGTTAAATGTCAGTCTGGTGTCAGCCAAAGAGAGCCTTATGCAGCTTCCACATCTGGGACATCTATTCACTAACCAGACGTGAATGATGCAGTGCACTGAGACAAAGATAAAACTCTTTTCTGTTAATTTTTTCCCCCTTGTGTCTAGATGGGGGCAGTATGGCCAAAAAATTGCTTTCGGTTTCAGCTAATGAAATAATTTCCCAGATTCCTCTTGAAATATGAATTTTGTGCTTTATCTCTCTAATTTGGTGTTGCCTCAAAAAAACCCTCTAAGTGACAAAATATTACGCCCACTGTTTCTCAACAGAATTTGCCAAAAAGGATAATTATGTGAGACTGCTAGAACGTGAATTTGAACTGGAATTTCTTGTGTGGGAATATGGATTTCTATTATATTGATAGGCTCAACTCTTCTTCAAAGGGCATGAATAAGAGCTGATCAGCCAATGGAATTTATGTTGCATGGGAATTCTAACAGTTTGACATTTGCTTGTCGAATCATTAAACATTTCCGCAGGACAGTTACCAAAAAAATCCCAACTTGCTTTGGAAATGTCACACAAAAATATCTACATTTCGCATCAAAATGTCAAAACAAAACATTGATTCAAGCTGCTATGTTTCAAAATGTCAGTTTGGTACTTTTTATCAGTATTTTGGCTGTATATGATGTGTAAATTTTACTTAGAAATTCTTTTAGAAAATTTCATTGTATTTTACTTTTCCATGGTAAAACCTAGGCTCAGAAAAATCACAATTTTTTGTTGGAATCTTTTTCACAGCTCTATGGACAATAGTGAATGGAAAAAATACTTCTTTATCAAAACTTCCTCACAGATAGTTTTTGCCCCTCCCCCCTTTTTTTTTGATATTGTAAAGCATATTTCACTCAAATTATTTAAAAAAAAAAAAAACACCCCTAATTTGCTCAATGTATGGCAAACAATGTGTGTGTGGGGGGGAAACAACCAAAAACAAAAAACCGAAACAAACCCTTCACTATCACCAGAATATCCCACTCTTTTTTTTATTAGTAGTTAAACCTAGGTAAAGAAAGACATTCCAATCTGAACATGCCTCAAACCCCCCATATTCATCTTAAGAGAACATCCTTGAGAGCCTGCCTGGCTGCAGACAATCCTAGGACAACATTACATTTGGGTATTGCTAAAATTAAACTTATACAGCAGAGAAATCAGGTTCAAAGTATCTCCAGACCCTGAGGACCAAGCTGCCCCTGTTTTCTGTAAGAAGTATCCCTACGTGATGGGTATTTTGTTTTTTGATTTCTCATCTGCTCACTGTTCCCTAGATAATCATATGGCCCACGTAGCCTGGCTGCATCTGTCATATAGCACCTTTGCAAATTTTGAGAAACACAAGAGCACTCCCATCTCTCACTGATATGTTACTGTCCAGCTTTTGGTTTATTTTTTGACTGCTTTTTCCCCCACCGGAGCTCTCTGTTGATTAGAGCTTCTCTGCTGGGAAAATCTTTTCTCCTAGCCCCCAGGCTCAATTTTGAGCCCATGCAAGCCTCCAGGAATTTTAGAACAGGACCCGGCTGGCTCCTGCTCCTCTATTAATCAGCAATGTCCACCACGTTTTCCTCACCACCAACTTTCACTCATAGCACTTCCAAAAATCTTGCACAATGTTGAGCGGTTTTACAGCAATAAAACACAGCTCTTAACTAATCTATTATCCTTCTGTGTCTGAAAATGTGAGTAAAATTGGAAAGTGGAACTCACCCACATTTTTCAGCTCAACTTGCAAATGTGCTAGAGAAGAAATTATTTTCTCCTCTAACACTCTCATCAAACAGCATCAATTGGCAAGTTACGCTCATTTACATACATTTTCTATTAAACTTTTCTATCATAAAAAATTGCCTTTATGATCCAGACACATAATTTATTATGCAATGCACCACCACCACCATCACAGTGAATTGCATTTTACGTGTTTATACTAACAGGGAAGGTGATCAGCTTTAGCCTTCTTTTCATTATATGCATCATTCATCCTCCACCACCAAGATCTCTGGATTCTGTAGCATATCCATCATTATCTAACTGCCAACTGTTTTCAGAGGTTCCACTGCTTTAAGCTCATTATTTCTTCAGATTGGTGAATCTACAGAGAATCTTTCCACAACATACAGCAGTCAGCATGGCACATGTGTACAGATGAATGGTAGGGGTTTGTCCTTCACAGTCTCTTTGTACATAGTTTTGCCCCAGAACCGCAGCATGTAATGAGCAGCAAATGCATACTCATATGTCTAAAAATAATAAAAAGTTCAATGGCATTAAAAATAATAATCAAATAATGGCATCTTTATGTGGATGGGCTGTTGTGAATAAATCTAGCTTACGGATGGCTCAGTAGTTTGGGGTTACCGTCTCTTTATAATGCGGACTAAAGCACATAGACAAAGAGCTGTGCTAAGATAAGGAATTTCTTTCCTGTCCCCATTTACCTTGCTGCATTTAATTTAATCAATAGCTGAATGGGGAAGAGGAGGAGAATTGGATGGTTCAAGAGACTGATAATGGGATATCGAACCTTTCATCTCTATATCATTGATTCAACATAGGAATTGACACACTGAATCAGAGCAGTGGTCCATCTCCTCAGATATCCTCTCTGACAGTGGCCTGTACTAGATGTGTTTCAGGGAGAGGTGTCAGAAACCCTGTAGTAAGCATTTATGAAATAACCTGTCCATAGGAAAGGTTTCTTCTTAACTCACTGATTTACAATTTGGCTGATGTTCACACTTGGGGTAGTCTGTAACTCTTCAAAACTCTTTCATTCCTATGACTGCAACACAGACAATATGTTTATTTAAATACTGAAGTCTGTATTCAGCTGAAGTCTTGGTCACCAAGTTGCAGTGTGTTCCAGAAGAGAATTACGTATTGCAAAAAAGACTAACTTCATTGCACTTACTCTTAACTTGTTGCCTTTCTAAATAAATAACCTCTCCTATATACAGTGTAGCCATTACCACTAGTGACCCATTTAAGCCATCTTCTCTCCCTTCAAAACAATTTTAAACATTTCGATCTGTTTTGAAATGAAGGGCTTTTCATGCTTCTAATTATTTACATTGCCCATCTCTATACTTCATCTATTTCTGATACATTCTCTCTGAGACAGGATAACCACAACTGAATATAGTACTCCAGGTCAGGGCATACCACTGATTTATTTAATGACATTATAAGATTTTTGGCATTATTTCTCTCCCAGCCCTTTTGCATCCTAACAGTTTGTTTGCTTTTTTGACCCTTGCTCCATACAGAGCAGAGAGTTTCATTGAACCATCCAGTATAAGGCACAGGTCTTCTCTTGAATGACAACAGCAGTGTATTTGGGTAGCTCAAAGTATTCCTTCTTATGTTACATTTGTCAGCACTGAATCATTATCCTGAATTTGTTAAATTTGTTAAATTTTACTGGTTTCCTTACTGCTTTTTTGATCTTAAATTTTCTGAAACATTTGAGTTTACTGTCTTTTTTACTTACAAGTATCATATGCATTTTGCTTAACTAGAATACAGGAAAAATAACCAATTTCTAGCCCTGCTATGAAGCCTGGAAATCCATCCACATGTATATACATACATTAACTCTCTCTAGGTTCATTATGCTTTTTCTTTTCATTGTTCTCCTTCACTTAAACAGCTTCCAGTCCCTTCTTGTGTCCTTATCCTGTGGCTATTTCCTGGCAGCGTTTTCCAAGGAGATTTCTTTTCAGAAATTCAGTTAAAATACATTGTTTGGTTGGCATAACACATCCCAGTAGATTAGAAAAAAATGGACTTTCTTTATTTGACTATGTCACTTTCTGTCACACTGTTATTCCCTGTTATATAACACTAAAATCATGGTCTTATTATTCTAGTCCTAATTTTAGTTTAGAAAGAGACATACTGAGTTGGCATTTCTAGGAACATTCCTAAAGCCATAAAAATCAGCCTCAGCATTTGCTATTTTATCGACAATGACTGCATTTAATGGGACATCGCATATTCTCAAAAGCATCTCAAACATTTTTTTCTTAAATACCTCTCCAAGTCTTGGGTGTCCTATCCACTCCAGTATTTGAGAAAAAAAAAAATTACAAAAGCGGCTGTCCTTGCTGGCCTAAGTGAAATAAGCTATTGGTCTCGATTCAGGTCTTAAAATGCAAACCAAAAATCAAACAGATGACCTTGTTGGTAGCCTTAGCAAAGACATTATGTACACGCAGTATGAACAAAATAAACAACCCTTTCACCGTGGGGAAGGTTGTGGTCCTTTGATATTAGAATTAAGGAGTTTTGGCGTTGTACAAAACAAAACCTTTCAGCTTTTTTCTTCCGAGTTCTTTCCTTCCTAACAGGAAGCATAATGGCATGACACTAAGTATGTTAGCTAGGCTGCAGGTGGAGAGCTATTTAATGTCACTCTGTGTCTAAGCCTGGCTAAAATGCTTTGTGTTTGTTTCTTTTGTAAAACAACACTCTCTAATCCAGCAACTACTGTGAATGTGCAGTTCTGGCTCTGTGGACCTGAAGGCCACCTAGAGACAGCAGCTTCAGATATGCACAAGTCCCCACCTTCGTTCTCTTCTACAGATTTCTCTGGACTGACGTGTTCAGAGCAAAACCGTCAGCTGGAAGAAAAAAGACAGCTTAGTTACATTCAAGATTTGCATCACTTCAAAGATTTTGAGGATCAAGGGGGCCTTCTGTACCTACACCCTGCACCCAGCAGTGGGGAGATGAAGTGACTAACAACCTGGGATGCTCCACGAGAGCATGTTCTCCCTCTCTCAGCACCAGCCAAGCGTCCTCAGTGCGCACAGGCACTGGGCACCTCCAGGAGCTGTGGGCGTGGGGTATTTCTGCTTTACTTCTGCATACACATCCCTCACAGGCAGTCGGCTGGACTGAAGATTTAGCCCATAGCAAAGGAAATGTGCATCGCTCGCAACATTACTCCTGCCAGCAGTGGTTTTGGGTTAATTTGTAAAAAAATATGACCTGAAAACCTAAGCCTGAGTTTCAAATGAGACAGTTATTTTAAGGCTTGGTTTAATAAACCTAATTTATTATGTGAGATAACAGAGTTCTGCAATCGACTACACGGCTTCATGGCTGAAGTTAGTAATTCACGTGAATAATGCTGCTAAAAGAAAACATGTTATGTGATCAGTCCATAGCAATCAGACGTGGTGCCTAGACAGCAGCTATCTTCATTGGTTTTGCTAAAACACAGAATAGACAAGAGGACTAGTTATCTCAGCTGTAAATATCTCAGTTACAGGAGCACAGCTGGAACATCACGGCTCCCTACCCCTGCACAGTCTTTCCTATAGCTATAGCAGCATGCCACTATTGAGGGCTAAAGATGAAGAAGTTTTATAACTTGCTACTGTCATGCTTACAATAAAGCATACTCTCATCTTTAGAATTTCTGAGTCTTTTTGGTGTCTATGTTTAAAACATAAATGTAGCATCCCTGGATGCCACCCTCGGTAGATAAAAGCGTACAACGTTTTCATAAACAGGATAAAGTACTGCAATTACACAAAATGCACTGACAGTGCCAGATCCAAGGCCAGGTAAATGTGAGTGCACCCTTCAACTGCTGGGCACACCAGAAAATACTTAATTCCAATTGATTAAAGTAGGAGATTGGAAGAAAAAATGAGTTCTTTAAGCGAATAGCAGTGGAGCTTTCTCATGCATTAGGGCATAAAATGGCACTCTGTGGGAGTCAGAAAGTAATTTTTCTCCTTCAGATAAAATGTTGCACAACTGGCCAAGCACAATTATGGATGATTTACATACAATGCATAAGTATTGCTTTTAAGTCACACGCACCGGTCATCTCTTCTGCTATAGCAGCTTCACTGTCTCCTGCCTCTGTATCTTACATTAATGTGGGTAAATGGTAGTTAGCCGGTTTGGAAGTATACCTAAAAAGTGGCATTAAAAACATTTTGAAACATGCTCTGATGTTCTAGCCAAACTAATAACTGGATGCTGGGATGAATGCATCAAGTCTTTAGGAAGAGTTATGAATACTTTGCTTGCATTTCAGCTTCAGCCAACATTGTCAGTCACAGCCATAAAGGGATGGAGAGGGTGAGCTGCTACGACAGTGATTATTCATAAAACAAAATAGTTAAAAAATGAAGTAATAAAATGACCCAACTTCTGTTTGTACTCCGTCTTCCAAGGGGATGCATATTATCTGTATTTCATGATGTACAACTCATGCAATTGGTGGCCTGCAATAGGAAATACGAAAATAGATAAGGACATGTAAACAGAAAAGGAGAGGTTTAGCGAGGTGGGGAGGAGGGGATGTCCAGTAAATGTCTAGTTCTTCTAGACATTTTACCACGGATATATGTAAATGGAGAGAGAGGGGTCAGAGGTTGAAAATATTTCAAGAACTTCTCCTGAAGCTGCATATTGGCAATGGCTGCATTGTGGCGTCATCTAAAAAGCATGTTGACAAAGCTAAGGTGGCTTTCCCACAAAATCTTGTAAATCTTTGGCTGAGGAAACCACCTTACCCCAACCCATGGAGGTTCTGCCAATGGCACCTTCATTATAAACATAGGCAAGTACACACCTGTCAAACTCACCTTCAGGGCTGTCTGCAACGCACAGTACTTGGAGGAAGGCGTCCCAGCAGCACAGGGTGTTTGACGAGAAACTCGGCAGCATAGTGGACCTCCTGGTCAGAGCCAGCTGGTGTGCCTGCCCTACAGTACAGCCGGACAGATGAAGGTGCTGAGCTGGGGATGGCAACAGGAGCAGGGATGCCACAGGGAAGGTGGCTTCTTGATAACACTTCTGCTTCAAGCAACTTCTTGTCAGCGATAAAGGTTTCAGGTTCATGAAGCTGTGGCCTCCTGGAAACTGCTGCAGGACTGACGTAACTGTTAGTTTATTTGTCGAGCTCTAATAAGTGGATGAGATATTATGAGGCTTGCTCAGAGATGCTGGCTCTCTGCATGCACAGCAGAATGGCCAGTTTAGTGGATTTTCACTAATGTCCCATTGCTTCCGCATGGTACAATGATCCTGGAGAAATCTAGCAGATGATAATCAGCTTCCTATTTCTCAATTTAAAAGCCTCTCATTTCTGACATGTTAATAGTCCTCATAACAAACACTTGCTAAAATTCAAACAACTGGAGAACTCATAGTAATTTCTCCCTATTTCATTCATAGTTGGGCAGGAAAAAATGAATTGGACATTCTCAAGCCTAAGCTGCACAGAAGACAAGGACTTTTTGGCACATTCAGTGACAGTAAATCTTTGTCTTTTATCCTTCCAGGTGGGAAAGTATTTGTGGCTCTTTTTCATGCTTTTAATCAAACTGCAGACCTCTCAGCTGACAGCCGCTCCTCCTTTCATGAGCCTTTTTCAAGAGAGTTATGGCTTAAAGATGATATAACTTCTTAATAACCGTAATCAGGTTATTTTTTATTATGTTTTAATTCATTATAATCCAAATAAGTCTGTGGAATGTAAAATTAAAATTTGTTTCTTTAATGACTTATCTTTAAAACATTAGCTACATACGGCATTAAAATATTATTTACCAAGACATACATACATTGGTAAGACAAAACATTACCATGTTGGATCTAGTGGTTTTATTTAGGGAGAACAAAACAAAATCCATAAGGAGCTGCCCTTTCTCCTCAGTCTGAGTCCAGAGGTAATACTGATTTGTCACTAACTCTTCAAGTTACTATTTTATAGCTACTCCAACAACATCTTTTGGCAGCGTCTAAGATGTCCTGCTGCGTACAATTAATCAGTATGCTGCTCGGGCAAGCAAGTCATACTACAGCTCCCAGTATGTGCAACATGGTCTCGTTGTTCTATATTAAACCACTAGTCAATGAGGTTGCAATGCAAGTGCAGAGGACAGTTCTTCCATATGCTTTGGGTCAAATGTATGCTATAGGAGCCCACAAGAAACAAGCTTCTGCCCTCCTTCCCACCTCCCCCCCCCAAAAAAAAAAAAAAAAATTGCCGAAAGGAGTCTCAAACAGTGCCCAAAGCAAGACTAATTTTGCGTATCTTAAATATCTGCAGATCCAGCCACATTCTGTTACACTTGGTTTTCCACTGAAGAAAAAAAAAATATAGTAAAAAAATACAAAGACTATGTTTTGTTGCTTGGATGGAAGGAGGCATGCCTGGAGCTCTGGTGTCCTATGCTCACCAAGCAATGGGAGTTTTTGGTTCCCAGCATAACTTGCAGTCCAAAGATGAGGCAAGCAGATCTTTGCAATGCAAACAACATATATAGCTGGTTACTGACCTCCTCACTGGCACCTCATACTGATTAGTTCATGACCATCAATCACAACCAAAGATCAAGGCACAGATATAAAAAGGGACTTTGAGGGAGGTTTTTAAGGTATGGCTCATCAGGTAGCACTAGCTGCTATACTCAGAAAATTTGTTCATGGTCTTCAATATACAAGATGGGTGGCATCTATTCTGTATATAGAATGTAATATTATTTCTTGGTCCTGGATTTCATTTATTGTAAGATTACTGATGCTTTACTTTTAGAGAATGTTTTTTGTGAGATTTTATGAGTTACTAGTCTACAGATCCAAAACAACAATACTATGTGTGTGTGTGTGTGTGTTGGGCATTGTAGCCACAACAGCACTCCAAGCAAGCAGACAAATCTCAAGCCTCAAGAAATTCACTGTGCCATGTTTTTACATTCCAGACACCGTTTACCAGTCCCATATGATTCAGACATACTCCAAACATTCAACAACTTCCCCAATTATCCTCAAAATTCAGAAGGCATTGCACTTCAAGAGACAAAGGGCCAAAGATATGAAGGAGGAAAGTGAAAAGAAGAAGCAAGGAGTAGGAGAAAGGCAAAATGATTTTAGAGATAGGTTCTACACATTTAGAGAAAAAAATAGGTACAATTAAAACTCTATTTGTGCCACCCTCCTCTGCAGGATTGGCTATTGTCAGAGACAGGAAATTGAGCCAGATGAACCTTAATCTAATATGGTTTCTCCTGTAATCCTATTTCCACGGAGATCTGTTATTTTACTGAAGGCAGCAGAACTAACAGATTGTGTGATTTGATAATTGTGAATCTGTTTTTGAGGATCTAACTGCAATAAATTGTCTACTTTCACTTCCTCAGATAACAGACCAAATTCTGCCTATGGGTCTTCTGAGTCAATGCAAGACATCAACGTACCATTAGGGCAGACCTGAAGGCTTGTGGCCACGTACTCCCTAAATGTTAGTCTATTTTGTGCATTTTTGTTTATCCAGCTGGAAATGACAATATAATTTTGAGGAATCTTAACTTTTAAACTCATGACAGCCTGTGTTTAAAACAATGCATTTTTATAACTAGTAGTTTCGGTTGTTTTTCTGAATTCAAACTTTTTTCAAAGACATGACACAGACCAACTGAAAGGACAGAGTTGGGAAAAAGATAATAAATAAACCCCCACCAAAAAAAAAAAAAAAGTTTTGTGGGTATTTACTTACAACATTATTATCTACTCTTGTTACAAACAAAAAATGTGAGTTTGCATGGTCAGCATCTCTAAATCTGCACTGCTCAGGTTTCAAAAAACAGGCTTCTGCTGCTTCTGCCTGGTCACATACACTAAAGCGGGCACCTCTGATAAAACACGTGCTTTGTCATGTATGAGCATGGTAAAACTCTGCAGGCTGCCATGCAGGCAGGTGAGCATCACAGCTGCTCTGGAGAAAATGGAGCTCTGCTGTGTCATTCTGCTCTGGGTCTTAAAGCTTGGTGGATGCAGTTTTCATTTGCTCCTGTTCTCTTACCGATGCTGTTAGGAGGCAGTTAAAAAAATAATGAATATTGTTAAACATGTATTAGTAACTTGTTGTTAAGCAATAAGAGCTAATGGGAGGACATTTCCAAGCAGTTAATGATTGGCCAGAGGAGATGACTGGGGTCCTTAACACAGTCAGTCATTAAATGTGAAGCAATACCCTTGCTTTTACCCGCTACTGCTATTTGCATTTTCCCCCCCTCTGTATACATCTCCTGTTTTCTGCAGTCCATTGATGTGAATTTCATTTTCTTTTTTAGGTACGTACCTATTCCCAGCCCTTAGTAATTGTTACAGAAAATCTCCATTCACAACAGTACATGAGGTTTCCAATAAAATATGTTTGGATTGCTGATTAAATGAATTATTATTAAATACTAAAATGAAGACTTTCTCCACATTTTAGCAATCACAGATGAAAAAACTACATAGAACAGTGGAATCCATTTATTGGTTTATGGTAGAAAAGTCCTATAGGGAGTGTCACAATTCCCCTTGCTGTCCCTGAGTGCATTTTGCATTAGGACCTGTGATTTAGCTGAAAGATATATAAAAATCACACACAGTCAGACAGATCCCTCCTGGCTACACATCTGAGAAGGCTCAGGAGCATAAGGTCGACACACAGCAACTTACGCTCACAAAATGAGCCCAGAACCACCTGTTTCAGATGTTAGTATGCAAAGATTTTCAAGGTCTGGAGCTTTTGACCAAACCACACCACTCTTGGGGGATCTGTTCTCTCTCTCCCTTCCCCTCCCTCCTTTCCTCCTCCTACCAAGCATGCACACAAAAGCAATGAAAGCTAAAGGACAGCAAAGTACTTCATGGAAGCATGTTTTAAGTAAAGTAGCTGTTTATCTTATTCAAGGAGTTTGACCCTGAAGTGGTTCAGCCATGAAAAGCGGTCCTTTGAGACCCGAGTAATCTCTGGTGTTACTATGGACTGTCTTGTCACTAGTAGTTACCTGGTTTGAGTGATACCTTTCTCTTTTCAGTTTTTTTTTTTTTCATCCAATTTTTCTGAGCGCTGCAGCTTAGTTCAAACTTGAAGACAGTCACAGTGCATTTTCTTCATTACACGGACTCCGTTTGCATAAAGAAAAGGTTCTATTTGCATTTCATGCAAACTCTACAGCTTAATGGTCATTTTAAATAATGAGAACACTGCTTGTACTTTCTTATTAGGTCCTTTGCTATGCATTTTGTAACTATGACCTAGAACTATACTAAAACATCTGCAAACAAATAAATCAGTATGTTAGTTATGGATGTCTTTATTCTTTTTCCATATTCACAAGCCATTCTTATTTTTAAAGTCCATCCCTTTTAAATCAAGCTCAAAAGAAAGGCTTGCTGGTGGCCTGTAATTGATCAAAACTGCATAAATAGACCAGAGAAAGCAAGCAATGGTATTGCATGGGAACATAATTTCTTAAGAATGTAAACAAAATGTGAACATACAAAGTTTGCAAAGAGCAATCTAGTGTTTCATTTCCCAGTTGAAAGCCGAATATTTCCTGAATTCTTGCAGAGTCAATGGGGAAGAGGTGGGGTTTTTTGGAAGACATTTTGGCTGATCTTCAGTCACAGGCTTGGAAAAGCTGCTTAGAGCAAGGAAGGCAATGGCACGAGACCAATCTCAACGTGCTTTAGGTGTTATACTGCCTGGGATCTTCCTTCCATAGTAATGAAGACAACAAAACAAAACAAAACCCTTCAATATTGACTAGAAAAAGCAAAATCGAACAGACTTTAAAACTAAGTAAACTATACAAATACCTTAGGCAGAGAGCTAAGTGGCAGAAGCTCTTGGCTTCCAAGGGCAAAAGCCATAAAGAGAGAAAAATACTATTTCTTTAAATGATCAAAGCACTGGCAGCAAAAACAGCATTCAACTACTGATGCCCTTCACTTTTTCTTTAGTTCAGAGTGACAGCGATTACTAATGAAGAAATCACTGAATTTCACAGTTTTCTGTGTTTATAAGCATTCCAGTAAAAATAATTTTACAAAAATATTTTGTTATTCAAAAAGACTCAATGAATGGTTTGACTAAATGACTGCTTCTTCATAGCCTGTATTCCTGTCATTAACTATTGTCATTACTGCTATAGGAAGATCGGGACTTTTCCCCTGATTGGGCAAAAATAATTGTAATAAAGAAGGAGAAGATGAAGTTGTTGAAGTCTTGTAGCAGAGCCTTTCAGTTCCTTTTGGAGGGGAATAATTTGTAGAGCAGGAAGAGCTAGGACAAGGGAGAAGGATAAGGCAATTTTAGGACATCTAAATACTCCTGCAGAGTAACTTGGCTCAGATATTGCCCAAGGCTAATTAGGTTATTGGAATACATATTGGCTAACATAATTTTAAAAGTCAATTTCTTTGATCATAATCACATGAAGGAACTGTTTGGGGTGACTGCATATGTAGTTTGGGGAACCTGATGGTGCATCTATCACTTATGGGGAAAACCAGCACTCTCCAGCTCATGAGCCCTCCCTGTCAAGTGCCCGCCACATCAGTAACTTCAGTTTGCCTGCTTTTGGTTTGAGGCTGAGTATCTCTGTTTCAGTCGTGTCTGTAAGGCACAGGAAGAGTCAGGACTTCCTTGCGGTAGGTGCTTTTCAGAGAGATCGCTCCCCGCTGCCTCAGTGAAAGGAGCTTACGTGTGGGATGAGTGGGTCCACCTCCAACTCACGGCCTCTGTCCTTCCGCTGACCCCTGGCTCTGCCGCTCCTTCTTCCCTATTCTGTTCTCGACCTCTTTTCACAATTGCCCATCTTCCTCTGCGGATGGTCTCTCTGCTGTTCTCTCACCTAATATGGATTTTGATTTGTCACAGAGAAAAAAAAAAGACCCAAAGAAAGAAGGTTGACTGTGAACTCTACATTTATGCTTCCTGAACAGAAACTCTGCCTGCATGAAAATCAAATAGGGAAGGGAATAAAACGTGGTGATTTTGAGACCAGATTTTCCCTGATTCCCTGAGAAGCCCAGAAGTCAGGAAGTCACTGTCAGCTCCCTGTTTCTGTGTTTCAGCCTTATTTTCAGCACAGGTTAGAGCTTTATGCCACCACGCTTGGCTCTTATTCTGCCTTTCCTGGAGTGGGAAGCATAAGGGAATGCATGACAGAGCTTAAGATTCTGCAGTCTTGAGGTGGTGAATACTATTACAATATCGAGCAGCCCTGAAAGTGCTCCAGCTTCTTCCTAAGGACAGCCCCAAACCTCCTTACGATCTGCCCGCGCTGTTCTCAGCAAAGCTCTGCAAGACCCCAGGTTTTCTCCCAGGAGGTTCTCGAGGTGTTATGAAAGGGCAGCGCTCTGTGTGGCTAAGCAGTGTCAAAGTGAGACCATCCGATGACAAACACAACATAAGCTGATGTCAGAGGCAGTAGCCGTCCCCCCCTTAAACCGTGATGGTGCTTCTGTATCACTACAGATACATTATCTTATTTATAGAATTACAAACTAACGATAGGGTATGAAAATGCAAAGCATTGCGCTAACCTGGAGTTTCTCAGTTTCCTCCTTTGGTACATTTGTCTCATAATTAAGGCATAGTTTTTGTCTGTGAATAATAAACACTTTGAGCTTAAATTAATTCAAATATTTCTCTCCTATCTCGCTCGGTAAAATAATGGAGATATTCCAGGCTATCTCCTATTGCCCATTAACGTTGTGTATATAAATAAGCCAGGTTATCTTTTCCTTGTGAGAAATGTTTTATCTAACAGGCTCTTGTCTAGTGGTTCAGTACTCTACCACTCTAAATTAGGACACTTTATCTTAAGGCTTCATAATCTTACGAGACTATAATTGGAAAGTTTATAAAAAAAATCCTGCTTTGTAAGCTTGGCAGCTGAGATAGAAAGAGGGAATGAGAAGGGCTACAGCAGAATTACACCATCACTGCTAGCCTGACTCCGCTTGACAGAGCCGTTTAATATTTTGACAAGACAAAATATAAAGCAGCATTTTATTCTGTAGAGACTTCACTAGACACAAGCATGGAAGTGCTTGTGATCAATAAAGTTTGCGGTGGAGAGTGATTTATTTACAGCAGGGTATTATGTAGAGAAAGAGCTGTGATATTTCCACAGGCTTTGACGGCATAATGGGCCCCTCTCAATCCTTACATGGAAGGGTTAGATTGTCATGGTTGCTCAGGCAGTATTCAAAACGTTATCTGATCAGCCTTAAAGACTTCAGAACGAGACAGATGATTAGTTACCCTAAACGATCCTCATCATGCAGAAATTGATGATTTAATATAGTCAATGACAGACGATTCCATTTGTACTAGATAAAGTGTCTGCGGTTTGTATCAATCATAATAGAGTTATTATTGAGCATAAAAGAAAAGCATGTTTAATATCATTAATTCCAGATATGTCGCTTTCCACATCTGGCATTCATCCATAGAGCAGAACCACTCCAGGCTATCATTCCTGCCTGTGTGCTGGTGACTCCAGTGTTTTTTGTAATTTCAAAATGTTTTTCAGCACCTCCAGCTAGGTGCAATAACAGTTTACAGATTACCTATGTCATCACATTTTGACAAACTTCTCAATCTGATGTGACCTTCATCTTTAGCCATCTGCTTGCCTTTGTTTCTGCCTTTTTTTTTTTTTTTTTTTTTTTGATAAACCTCTGCAGCTTAAAGCTGTAGTGGTTTGTTCCATATTCTTCTAGGTCAACATTTCACCTGTGTAAATCCAGAAACACAGGCTGAAATGTACAGACAGTAACCTGGGTTCAAGTCTCAAGGTAGCTGACACTGGCCAAACCTCCTACGTAGATGTTCTCATCACTTATATTAAATGCTTTTTAATTGTTGACAGTTATCAACAATCCTCACATAAAAATCAGTTTTCAGAAATACCCTTTGTAAAACCAATTCTTCTGCAGGGCCCGTCTTTTCTGAATTCTTAGAAAATGTGAGGCAGAACCTGTATGTTTCCATAACTGAATCATCAATACCTATAAGTGACTGAGCAGAAACCATACTGAAAACGCAGCTCAGACCACTGCACGTGCAATTGGTTAATTCGGCCATGGAACCCCAACACTCACCAGACAACCCAAACACATATGCCACTGGTTTCCCAGAGGGAGACTAAATTCTCAGAAAAGTACTGCATCTACGTACAGATATTTTTTTCTCCCTGTTTTTCTGAATCCCAGCTAAAACTTCAAATGAAGAATGAGGTACCTATGGGATTCTGTTTCTTTACTCATTCAGATGGACGATTGCATGGTTTTAAGTGATAAATGCTCAAAAAAGAAAATTAAAGGGTTATAAAAGAGTGCGAGCAAGCTTGTGTTTAAACACTGAGTCCAAGATTTCTTGCTATATTGTTCAAATTAGAAAGTTGGCGAGGCATTCTTTTATATGCAGCCATAGGGGCCTCCTCGCCTTTTTTTTTTTCTCCTGCTTGCATGGGTGTTTTATACCAGTGGGGAGAACAGTCCAAATGAGTTGGCTGCCTGCCAGTTCAAACAGCAGGAAGTTTACTGATGCTGGAAGCTTTATTTATTTTGTGTTTTATTTTGGAAGGAGGAGTAAAGAAGGCTAATAACATTTCAGGGGCAAAGAGTGAGTTGTTGTCCTGCACTTCAGGCTCTGCTATCAACCAAGCATTGCAACATCTCCTGTACTGCAGAGTTCAATTTAAAGATCAAATCCGCTATTACCTCCTCCTCTCCTACTGTCACTCCTCCAATGAAAAAGACAAGAAAACTAAATCATCTGAGTAACTACTACTGTATATGCAAGTATTGTAACTAGGGGAGGGAAGGAAAGGTAACTACTGAGTAGATCCCAGTTAATTCTGTGCAAAACAAGAGACGGAAAGTTAGGCACAGCCCCGAGCTGACCTTGAGGCCCAATAAAGCAATTATCATGATCGTTTAATAACAGAAAAGATCCTGACCTTCCTACTTTATTTTTATTCAGTCTGTACCTAATGATATGTTTCCTTCAGTAGCAAAGCTATTTTTTCCGGCAGGGAAGAGCTTGTGGCTGCTAGCCCCAGCTGCTGGGTCCTCCCCCTTCAGGTGCTGTCCATTTTATTTCTGCAGATTATGGCCCATGAAACCAGACTGGCAAAAGTGATACCACCAAACCACTCAACCCTTCTGCCTGGCTCATTTTGGTGACCTGGTTTGCAGAGCAGCCCCTCAAACCGTTTCCTTCAGAGCAGCCAAGGGAGCAATGAGATGCCCTGGTGGGGTGAGAATAAGAAGCCAAGGGAAGAGGGGAATGTCCTAACAAGACGTTGCTGGCAGAGGACATGCTCTGGCAGTTTCGTCATTGGCAACACCACATCTCAAAGACTTTAAGCAAAGACCTCCAGCCTCAGCTGAGATTGTTTGAATGTCTAGAGCAGAAGACTTCCCTGGGAAACTGTCATTAGTAGCCGACTGTAATGTGATTCACCCTCGTGGCTCCAATTTCTGCATCTGGGTGAAATGGGCCCAGTTTTGGTCAGCCACTTCCAAAAAAGTTACAGATATCAAGGATGATACAAGGAGCAATCATTACCTTATTTTGGTAGCTACTTTTCACATTAAAACCACTGTCTTTGTAAAAATAAGATGAAACGATAAGTATTCAATATAGGAAGCTAAAAATATAAAATATAGATGCTGAATATAGCATATAGCTTAAAGCAGCAGTGATCAATCATCACAATAACTCAAGTTTACTAGACAGCTGAAACTGTCAGAGCAGAGTAACAGGTGACTGCTTCCTGGTATCATTAAAGCTTTCAATACAGTTATTTCTTTCTGCATATAATTATTTACATATCTGTGTTTGTGTGTATGCATGTGCATATAAGGATAAATGAGAGGAATAGCTACCAGTGAGTTAAAAAATAATGGAGAACATGTTTTCAGTTCTTCAGGCTAGCCTTGATAGAAGAGAAAAAAAATACTTTCCTCTAAATATGCTTACTGGAAATTACCATCATCTCAGAGGACACCTACCTTTGGGCTTGGATTTCTAGCATGAGACATGGGGGAAGATGTCTGTTCGACAGGTATCAGATGATGTTATTGTGCTCTCACATATACTCTAAGAATCATCTAATGGCAAATCTGTCCAGCATCTCTTGAAGGAAAAAAATGAAACTTCCCAAAACCTGAAAAGAAAAGAATATTCAAATTATTCTTCAGCATATGAAAACTTTCTGTTAAAGCAAATGGCTATTGGTAAAAAACAAAACAAACAAACAAACAAACCCCCACCCACCCCCCCACAAAGAAACCCCAACAAAACCACCGACGGAACTCTGAAGGAAGATTTAGGAAGAGAAGCAAGAATGAGATATGTTGGATCACAGCAGTGAATATACAGGTAGAGACTTTTAAAGAAGGGTGAATTACTATCTGAATAAGATTTCTAGTGTGGGAAATTAAAAGGTTCAGAAAAAGCTCTTGAAATCAAAAATATTAGAGGGTACTGACAGTACCATATAAAATGCAGAAGGTGAAATTGTCTGTGTTGTTAGGAGATAAAAAAAGAGTAATGACTGCTTTAAGTGGGCAAGGTGTAGAAAAGGAGCTATAATACAAACTGAAGAGCGGGCCAAGAGGGGGTAGAGGCACTGGTCACCCTGTCCTTTGGTCTGTATATCTGGTGTACTCCACTCTCAGCTGACCATGTCCTGGCCACAGGGGGATGCAGGTCGTGGTCACTGGAGAGGGCATAGAGATCCGGTTTCCTCCACCATTGGTTCCTACTCAGACCGTAATAGCAGCTCTGTGGACACTACATACTGCTGTTTGCAGTCACAGCAGGTCCCCAGGACCCAGTTGATCGCCAATGACCTTGCATTTCCACTTGTTTTCCTATCCCCTTTGCCTGATGCCTTGTATTCCCTGACCCTCTAAAAGAGTTGTCTTATGCATCCCTCTGATTCTTCTCTTGAACACTAGATTTCTATATCATCTAAGTATTTCCAAGTCCTGTGTCCGTGTCCCCCTCCCGAGTTTTGCACCCAACTCCCAAAATGCAGAACAGCAGCTACCTTTCTGGGGACAGCCTTGCTTCAGGCTCACTGAAGCAGCGAGGAACGGCAGGCAGCCACGCTAGGAGCAGTTTCATTTCTGCATGTAGGTCCTGGCGGGATCAGTGGTTGTCTTCAGTGACCACAGTTCAGCATGAGCCCTATTACAAGGTGTGCAGAATGGCTTCCTTGCTGCACATGGGAAAATTCATCCAGTGGAAACTAAAAGTAATTAGAAGCTTAAAATAAGGGATAATGATAATAATAGTAGTAATAATAATAATTAATAATAATAGTAGGAGTTATATAATACTGGTGGGGACTGAGAGATGTGAAGAACACTTTGGGAAGGTGCTGGTGAGAAGAAAGAACATGACAGCTTTACCCTTGGATCGGTACCAGCAGGAAGGTTTCTCTCGTAGGTGTCCAGGTGAGCTGTGCAGCCCCATGTCCTGGGGTTTCGGCAGGGACAGAGTTAATTTTCTTACTAGCAGTGGGTATAGTGCTGTGTTTTGCATTTAGGATGAGAATAACATTGATAACACACTGATGATGTTAGTTGTTGCCAAGCAGTCAAGAACTTTTTAGCTTCTCATACTGCCCTGCCAGCGAGAAGGTGGGGGGAACACAAGAAGGGACAGGGTGAAGGCGACACAGCCAGGACAGCTGACCAGGCTTGCCAATGAGATATTCCATACTATATGATGTCATGATCAGTATATAACTGGGCAGTTGGCCAGGAAGGGGTGTGGTTTGGGAACTAGCTGAGCATCGGCTCCAGGTGGTGAGCAATTGTGCCGTGCCTCACGTGTTTTGTATATTCTTCTATCATCATCATCATCATCATCATCATCATCTTCCTTTTCTGTCCTATTAAACTCTCTTTATCTCAACCCACGAGTCTTAATTTTTTTTCTTTCGATTCTCTCTCCCATCCCACAGTGTGTGTGGGGGGAAGTGAATGAACAGCTGTGAGGTTGTTTTAGCTGCCAGCTGGGTTAAACCACGACACCTGGTAAAGCTGGGTTCCTTAGGCTGTCAGAGCCTAGCTTCTCCCCTACCCAATTTTGCAAAAGAATCTGTTTTCTCACTAATTTTGGAAGCCAGCTGTGGTTTGCATCTCCCTGTCCAACCGCAGGATTTTCCCATGAGAATAAATCTTTTTTCAGGTTCAGGGATGCCTCCAAAATATCAAGATGTTTGGTGAAAGCAAAATTTCAGCCACTTTCCTTCAGCAAAAGTGACATCGAACACAATAGCAGAGGAATGGAGAGAGCGCCATATGTAGACAGGCAAGAAAATCAGACTCAAAGCCAGTGTTGTGTGGAGCCACTTAAAGTCAAGACATATATTTTATTTCTCACCTTTCAAGCAAATACATGTCTTTTGTGTCCACTCCTTAGGGTCACATGGAAAAGTGAAACCTTAGAGACAGGAAAGAAAGAGAAAAGAGATTATTACAGACCTCACTGCTGTCCTGAGCAATTCTTCCTTTTTTCCATATAATGAATTAGCTCCTTGTGCCAGAATTCAGTTCAAGTCTCAAACCATAGTGAATTACTATTCTAATTTAGCAGTGTCAGCTTTGTTTCAACCCACTGTTAATCACTTAGTTTTGTATGTTTTACAAAACTGAGACAGATATTTATAAACTTATTGTGGGGCACATAGGGGTACATCTTGCATACTTACACATATATATTTCAATGAATAAATAGTTACTGAAATTCATCTATAAGAAACTGTGTTTAAGTTCAAACCCATCTTGTGGTCAACACCATCCAGCAATTTTGTTCCTTCCTTCCTTTTTCGTCTCTCTGTTTTTTGTTTGTTTGTTCGTTTGTTCTTTAATACAGGTCATTCATTCAGTTAAAGTTCTGTCAAAATCATGCAGTTGATCTAATTCCTAGTAACAAAAGTAATTACTTTGAGTTCTAGGTTGTTATAATTATAGTGCTACAGACTTTACATACTGTAAAATATAGGGGTATGGCTCAAGGGGAGATCATTGCACTGCAGCTCCAGCAAGCACCAACTCAAGTCTATGTGTCCACTCCAGAGCTTTCCTGGGTCTTGCCATGTTATCACCACTTCATTTTATAAAAAGTCTGTATTTACACCCTTGCAGTTTAACATTATTTTTCCTTCTCTTATCTTGATGTTTGGTGTCTCAGCATGGCTGAAGGCAAATCCATGCACAGGATCATGCAAGGCAGAGGTCCTCTTTCCCCATCACTTGGTTTTTGCACAGCTTCCCTGAGCCCTGGGCTTTTCTCCCACAGATTTCCCTCTTAGCAATTCCTTGTTTGCCTCCCCCAGGAGGGATTGCGCTGTACATTTTCCATCATTGGATATCCTTACTCTGCCCTTCCAATCTGCACATTTCTGACAGCTTTTTTTTTTTTTTTTTTGCTTTTAAGAGCTAAAACCACAGGATCGTCCTCCTCTGGCTCTGTCTCACTGGCTGCTCAGTTACAAAGGAGTGGGCTCAGAAGGAGTATCACAGGGAATAAACCTGACAATGGACAGGGCAGAGATGAAAAGAAATCAAGGTGTAAGTGCATAAGATGGACCTGACTGGTGCTGTTGGTGATAACACACATTTGCTTGGCTGGCTCAAGCTTTCCAGATACCTTTGAAAGGGTGGGTTTGTACTGCAGTGAACCTCAGAAAGATTTTCTTGCTTGGTTTGAATGTCATTCCCAACATGTGGAATAACACCTGTCATTGAAATAACTTGCAAAGAAATCTGCTCATATTAAGAAAATGTAAAGAAAGTTGATTAATTCAGAGCCTGAATACTCAGCTGGGAGACACTCCTACTGGCAAATTATCTCTCTGAGAATATAGATACAATCCCTGGCTCGTTCCAGTCTGCTGGGTCTTGCTCACAGGGATCAGTTAAAGCAAATCCCATTAGAAGGGTTCATTTGCCTTTCCTGCACGGTCCTAGGTTCCCGTGCACTCCAGCTTCCTGGGTCCTGGCATGTGGGATGAGAGTTTGTCACCATGTCTTTGGATGGGATTCTCACCAGCATGCTATCCTAAAATCACAGACTTCATATCCTAGGATCCCCTTAAGCCAATACAATATGCATACATTCATGTTCATGAGAACAAAAGCTCAAAAAAAAAAAAAAAAAGAAAAAATAGGGAGGGTCCAATTCAGAGTATTAGTTGTCCCTTCCCTTCATATGATTAGATCTTTTTCACATAAAAATGCGCTACAATATGTATTAAAGTCAAGGTTGTAAAAAATCAAAACACCTTTGATCAAAGTTGTTGGAAATGAAACCAAAGAAAATTAATCTTAAAAATCCATATTTTATAAACAGATAACAAAGTACAAATGAGTGTATTCACCGCCACCGCACTTTGCAGCATGCATATGTGTACACCTACTGCACAGTAATATATGTTACTGAATAATAAATCACACTTTGATCCAAGTAACCCAAAGCATTATACAAACACTAATTAAAACTTGAAATAACTCTCTGAGGTACTTAAATAACAATGTACATAATTTGTAGGTGGGAAAAGTGAGCCAAGGGAAGGTTAAATTGACTCGCTCAGGATCAGAGGGGGAATCAGTGAAAAATCAGGAAGATATGAGTCTGTATCCCACTCCTCTGTACAAACTAAGGGACTCTATCCTTCTTGAATCTACAGAATATGAGTGTGATCGTAACTCTAAAAAGGTTTTCCAGAGGATTACTTGTCAGAGCTCATTTAATTACTATGAATTCTAAGTATTTGGTTGTAAACTACTAAGTAGGCTCCATTGCATCACTGTTTCCCGATATCTCAAGACTCTTGATGGAAAAAGCAATCTCTGCTCATAATTTAAACCACCCCTGGATCTGACTCAGCGACAACTGAATACAACCGTGCGAGTTCTCCTGAGATGACCACTAATTGGTCCTCCATGGCAGGTACTGCTGCCTCCAGGAATTTGCATTGCATCAAACAGAAACACAAAAACTGTGAAATAATTACAGAACAGCTAAGGGGAGAGAGCGTTGCCACAAGCAATGCTCTGGCCTCTCCTCCTGGGCTGCGTCGTGCTCTCCTCAGGCAGCAACAGTGTTGGCACAGGCGACCGCCCTGCCAGCACGGACCCGCAGCCCCCTCCGCTGCACACTGGCACCACTGATGAGCTCAACCATCATCCCCCACCCCCTTCTGGGGATTAACATTTTGCCTAATTGTGTCTATACTTGCTCCTGTGAAATTATCTGAATTGCAAAATAACCAAACTAGAGCAAAAAAATTACCATCCTTATTTTCTAGATTCCCTCCCCACCCCACCGCCATTACCAGGGGTCGTTTCTCAGCACCAACCAAGGAGACGGGGGACAGCAGGAGGCAGATCTCTGCGTGTGGAGGGGTGGCCCCTTTGACAGACGGTTTTCCACCAGAATTGTTCATAGAACTTGCACAGCACTGGGGGCAGCTTGGTGACATTCCTGGGGTATTTAACATTATTGATCTTTTTTGACAAATGAGTAATGTAACACGTTCATTATCATTAATCATCCTTTTTCTAATTCAGGTAAACAAGGGGTAGTTTGGTTCACGCTCGGCTAATACATATTTTCGTAATTATTTTTACGAGGATCCTGTTTAATAAATTCAAATATGTATTTATTTGGAAGAAAAATATTGATGCTCTCTTCATTTTAGCAAAGTATTCCATAAAGGATCAACTTTCCTAGTTGTGCTATTAAAAGTGAAAACCAAATATGGTATTATGCCTTAGAACTGCATTTTAAAACTGGGTCTGCTGTTTTTGGCTGTGTTAGCATGGAAGTCAACAATTAGCGTCACAACAACGCTGGATGGAGAAGAATCACGTTCCTGTCCCCTTACTTGCCTTTGGCAGCTGGGTTTTTACTATATGTGATTAAACCCCCCATATGTTCCCATCACCCCAGCGAGTGGCTCGTGGGCTGCCCAGTGCATACGCTGCTCCCAGAAGGTCCTGCTTTTCTCAGCAGGTGTTTGCTGTGGGTGTGAGCTGAGGGGACCACATGGACACGGGTTTCTGCCTTCCTTTCTGCTGGGAAGGAACCTGGCATTTCCCCCAGCCTTTCCCCAGCTCACCAGCATGCTCTTTCCCAGGTGTGTCAACCACCCCGAAGGGGACAAAGGTGCACGAAGGTTGCTGTTTTCCCAATATATCCTTACATTTCAATAACATTAAAAGTATCTCCTCATTATCTGCTCCAAATCTCTCTAGTTAGAAGTGTCAAGAGTTGGTAATTGTACTTTTCATGCTGCTGTTAGCTGGCTCCTCTGAAAACCCTTCATCTGCTCACGCTGGCTTTGCTGCCTTTTCACATCTCCTTTCAGTGGTGACTCCTGGCCTGCTCCCGCTGGCTTTTAAAGACAGGCTGATGGATTTAGAGCTGGGTTAGTTCTTTTTCACGGTGATTGTAGGCAGGACTATCGCGAGTTGAAGCCCAGCGTTTCCAGCCCTGCTGTTGCCCGGGTCTCACAGGAACTCTTGTGCCCCTCTGTCCACAGCTGCGATGCCACAGCACGAGCACTATTTGCCATGCCGCTGCCTTTCTAGTGTCTGCAGCAACACGACCGTTAGGGAGGACGAAGGTGACACTGCTATTTTCCCTATTATTGTTTTGGTGCTTTGATGCTGTTCTGCATGTACTGTACTGACAGGCTCATCGCAGAGCAATTTAAATAGAGATGTAAAGCACATTTTTTTCTCCTAATGAACAGACCAATAATGCTCTTGCAGTGATGACTCTGTTTCCTGAAACCAACAACCCCTGAAATAATATTGACAGGACCAATTGCTTGAAACTTGGTAGAAACAGTGTATATTGAAGATACAAGAAGTCACACTAATAGGAATCCTGTAAGGCAAATGACTCCACAGAGGATGAGGTATGAACAAAGCTCACTTGTGTTTGAAAAACAGTTTCAAGAATTTATCATGTCATTGAGAAGACTGATTAGAGGTAAGTATTGAGATTTTTAGGGAATAAAGATGAACTATTACTAAAGTGTACCATTAGATAACTCAGAACCATGATTTCAATTTTCAACAACAGCCTGAGTTTCCAATAATCACAATATCTAGTCCTAAGAATGTTTTTTTGTTAAAGGGTTCAACAAAATTCTCTCTTATGCCTTTGAGTGCAAGAAAGGTGAAATTGGTAACTCTGTTCTACTTAGCCCTCTTGAGAACACGTGAAAAGACTGGGTGGTAGAAAGTGAATTTTAAAATTCATGTACTCATTACTGACATAAAATCTGTTCAGTTACCTAGTTCTAGTATAAAATCCTGATTATGGTGGAATCACTGTAAAAAAAATCCCCTGTTAAACACAAACTCAGTTAGCTAAGGTGTGCATTAATAAATATATGCCATAATCTAGCACTATTTTCAGGTAAAAAGATTTTTATGGCACATGAAGAAGGTCTCCTCCACTGCCTAACCACTCTCCACCATCTGATTTTTACACTACACAGATTGTGATATTAGAATGAGGAAAAGCACCTTAGTGCTACTTCTCGGGCCCTTGAGTGTCTGATGGCTGGTTCAGAGAGAAAGAAGTTTGGAAGTAAATCATTTCAGAGGAAAAAAACCTAATAGATGATAGCTCTGAAATGTACCAGCTAGTCAAGAGAGAAAACTGGGACTTCACCAAGCTTCAGATACCTCCTACAAGATGATGTCAGAGCAGTTTCAGAGATATTGCCAGGAAAATTAAGTTGCAAAGAGAACGACCGAGAAGTAAATCATAGAGAAAGTGGAAACTGAGGCAAGATACAAAAGAACTTGCCATGTCAAATAGTCAGGGTGATAAAGAGTGATACAGAGAAGCTGTCCCTGACAACTGAGCTGGTCCATGCAGGTAGACTGGAAGAGATGGGGCCACATAGTTCCTCTCCTTTTCCTGTTTGCTGTTGTATCAGGGACACCAAATTTTGCCACTCTCATTTGGTTAAGGCCAAGACTGGAAATAAGAACCCCAAATCATGAAACTTCCCTTCAAAAATGCTTTTGTTCTTGTGTCTATTTTAACCCACTGCACTACAGGTCACTTTGGTCCTTAGGCACAGATGTGTAACTTTTCAAGAGCAGAATTCTTCTAAGAGGATCAGGTGGTTGGACAATACTTTTGCTTGTCCTGCTTTTCAGGCATGGCAAAATAAAATTTCTTCCATCTATGTTATAGCCCTCTCCTAATTAACGAAGTCCTGAATAATTCCAGTCGATTTTTTTAACATCTGGGTTGCTGTACTTTCTTCATCTAATATTGTCATTGACTGCTTTTTCCATTGTCATTAATATCTGCCTAGACTGTAGACAGGCAAATAATTGCTACACATCATAATCACTTTCTTACATGATTATCCTCTAGAGACCTTAATTTTATCTGCAACAGCTTTCTGTCTTTTCACGAAGCAAAGGAATGTATAGATAGTATAAAGCTATAGGAGAAATTCGGGTACGTGGCATCTCTGTTAAAACATACCCTGATTGTCTTAGGTTACCTGCTGGCTCCATTACAACCTTTCAAAAATAAGAAATCAAAGACTAGGGAAATGTTCTCAGCTTTGTAGTGTTCATAGTGGGCTGCTTTGCAGCTTCAGAGAAGCTGCAACATTTTAGCCGTTCCTATCACTGACCTTCCCTGTATTTTTTGCAGTTTCAGCTTGAAGTTTGCTTGCTTTGATATAAATCATTGCAATGTTGCATCACCACGGAGCAAAAATCACACTACACCCTGTAACAGAGGAAACTGATAACCTGGGCTTTGGCTGATTATTATTCTTTGCCTTGATAGAGGAAGGTACCTTGAAACTTAAAACTCCCCAGCATAAGATCCTCAAGTCTGAATAGCTTATCAAGCTATTATTTTTAAAATATTAACACACTGGTAACCACGATAGGATTGCCAGAATACAAATAAATTCTGCTTAGAAAAAAAATTAATTGAAAACTTTATGTATTGATGTGTTCTCCAGTTATTCTTCTTATTCTTTCTGTTTTTAATGCAGCTGAGCCAAAGGTTTCAGGGTTGTTTGGAAAGCGACTCGTAGAGATATCTGGGGTCATGTATATGTTCTTCTGTGCTTGTTTTCCTTATAGGGTGCTGCTCAATAGTGCGTGGTAACTTCAACAGTTTACAGTCTATTTATTTAATATTCCTGACTAAAGAAACTTCAAAAGAAGAGTAGGATTATGTGCCTGACATGTTTCCTCCACAGAGTACAACTCACTTTGGTATTATTGCAGCTACAGCAGCCCGACTTCCAAACCCAGATCTTGCTTATACGAATTTGTAATAATGACATGCAGCTTATGACAGCCTCTTTTTCAGATTTGCTTTTCCAAGCAGCCCTGTTGAAATTAAAATTGCAACCCAGATCAATTTCTGCAGGGAAATTTAAACAAAAAAAACAAAAAAAAAAAGAATAAAGGAAGATTTCTTATACATAATCGTTTATACTCCTTAAACTCACACTGTTGATTGCTGACCTCTGAAAGGTGGAGAAAGTACCTGTCCCCTGAGTAGATACCAGAGACTAGACTTTGTCTATTGTGACTTGGTATTCAAATAGCAGATTTTTTTTTTTTTTCTTCTCACACAATAATTCTCAGATGTGTTAACCAGTGAAGAGAGAAAATTGGATGTATTGTGTATCATGGAAAAAAGACCTCGTGTAGAGCAAAGACAGAGGATAAATGTTCAAGGGAGTAAAAAGAGATTCTTAAACATTTCCTTGATTTCTCTTTTGTTAGTTTATATTTGTTCCTATGAAGACAAACTTTGCACCAGTTTCTGAGATGTTAAAACTTCTACATAGTGCAAGGAAGTTCGATTTGAATAATAATCACCAGTGACTAGCTCTTTCCAGTGGGTTAAGAGTGATATCAGATACTTACAACTACCAGGAAGACTTAACAGTCAGTATCATGAAGCTTCTTAATCTTTAGCCAGGATCTCTATCTAGTAGGACAAGTGTACCTGCAGCTTGCTGTTACCCCAAAGTATCAGCCCATGGACAGGTGCCACTGGACAAAGCTGCTGCAGCTTGAGGTTAGGATCAGAACTGAACTTAAAAATCATAAGTGGTCCCCGTTCTTGCAAGTGACCAGACTTTTACCTTACAGACCATTGACAAATGCTTACACATAAGGTTGTGTGGAATGTAATAACAGGATTTCATAGTATCTCCTAAAATAATTTCTTCCAGATCACATGCATCTAATTGCAGCTCTGCAGAAACTTCAGAACAAGATTGTGCAGTTATTGCTATTCGTGTCACACCGATGGGTCCACATCACAGATCGGTGAGCCACTGTGCCTGGCGTCGTATGAGTCAAGGGAAAGGAAGACAGACAATCTCATGAGAAAAAGCTTGTACATTTTCAGCAGAAAAGTCATAGTGCTCCAGATACCCAAATGACAAAAAGTAAACTCAGGTTTTGAGTCAAATTCCAAATTCCACCCTCATGAATCCTTCCCCTCCTCACCCTCCAAAACGCCAAGACACATGAAAGGAGAATCCTTAGAAAGCTTGATAGGAGAAAACTCCTTCAGCAATTGTCTGGGAACACAAAATTCAGATGAGAAGTGGAAGACTCAGTTCAGATGAGTACAGATTCCCACACAAATGTCACTGCCTACATAGGTGAAAACCTCCTGTCTCGGAGCAGACAGCAAGCATCAAAAGCCCAAGCTTTACTTGCTCCTGGGGCTGAGCTGTAGGGAACACCTACGCATTACAAAATTGTTTTGATTTCCTCTTTCCCTTTTCCCACTCCTCTGTAAGGTACTTTGCTCATTCAGGCCAGCTCTAATCCTTTTTTCTCTTATTCTCCATCCTCCATCCTTTGGCTTCTGGGCATCTTTAATATGCACAACAAAGTGTCAGTTTCATTACCAGCAATCTGTATTCAAGGATATAAAATTTGTGTAAATTCCACAGCATTGCACAATGTTTCCATTTAACCTGAATGAAATTCAAGTGCAAATGAGGTGTTAGTCATTCATGAATAGAACCCTTAATGTGTAGACATGTTTTTTTAAGGTGAATTTAGTACTCAGCAAAAGGTGCCAAATTGACAACACTGAAAACTGAAGTCTTCTATGAATTCTTGTAAAAGGGATGAGGGGGGAAGGCATGCCACACTGCTGCATAGGAGCCGGCTGATAACTAGCACTAGAGATGGAAAGATAATTCAAATATTGTGTCCCTTTAAGGCTTCACTCTCTGTAGAGGGACTATTAGTCCCTACACAAATCTAGTGGGTTTTGTGACACAAAATTTCAGGGTATGGAAAACTGAGAAACGCAGAGCTCCAAATCATTTCACTTAAGGCAGTCTGTAATGAGATCTAATCAACTTTGAACACCTAGGGGTAAAATTCCCCCTCCTCTCCACAGACGGGTTTTTGTTGTACTCCCAGGACACTCTCCAATTTGTTATTGTTAAACAAGTGATGTCATCCCCAACTAACGAAAATGATTGGAAGTGCTAGAAATAAGTATTACAGAAAAGGTTGAAACAGTACTTTCATACTGAAAACACCCAAGACTGCTTTTTAAACAAATACATAATCCTGCAATGTAAATGCCGGGTAACACCCAGCCACCAGACAGGTACTGATGGCAATGGTCACTCACTTATTGAGTGAGTTTCTGACAATTTTCCCACAGTTTCTCACCTGTAAAGCATAGGCTGTAACTAGCCCTAGCTCAAAGTGATTTGACATATATGAAGAAAAGGTTGTACATAAGATCATATTTTTTTCTAAATACCTTCTATACTGCCTACATCCAGACAAAACACGGTTCTGCATTTACAAAATATAGGGTGTTGAGGACAAATCTGACTGCCAAGAATTGCAGGGGGACCTTACAAAGCTGCATGGTTGGTCAACAAAATGGTAGACAAAATTCATTATGAATAAAGAAAGACTGATGCACATGGGGAAAAGTCTTAACTTCAAATATGAGTTAATAGGTTCTGAACTGACAATTGTAATTCAGCAATAAGCATATACAATAGATCCAAGGAAGAATTAGGTCAGTGCTCATTATCAGTCAAAGCAACAAATAAACTGTTATGAATCTTTAGGAAGGAATAGAAATAAAACAGAAGCAAACACTGTGCCTTTGAATAAATCTATGATTCACCCACACTTTGAATAGTTCTGCAGTTCTGGTCTTGTTTCAAAAAGGATATGGCCAAACCAGAAAAGGCCAACAAGGATAACACCCATCGGTACAAAGAACTGGGTATAACACCTCATCTTGGAAAAGACAACTAAGAGAGAATACACAAGCATAATCACGAGCAGCCAGAAAAAGAGTGAAAGGGCATTGATTCTCAGGACATCAGTTGTTCACTGACTCTCCCAATACAGAAATTTAGGAAGCAACAAACAAAATCCCATTAGAGAAGGAAAATTTGAGCACTGGAGCGTGAACCTGCGGAACTCACTGCCAAACGCTGCCAGAGATGAATGGACACTGGACTAGATGAGTTCTAACCTGACCCAACAGGACCATTTCTATGTTCTTGTGTTGCTGTCTTTACCTCACAGCATGTAGCTATAATTTTTTGATAGCTGAGCACAGATAACATAAAGCTATAAACCAGGTAGCTTTGCTGGCAGTGACTGCAATATCTGTCCATTCAAACATACGGTGCTTTTTAAGTGAGCCTCGACGCTTACCCACACTGAACGTCCCATGGAAATACGAGCATATGCGTGTGTGGGGGCATGCTTGCATGTATGGGGGGGGCGGGTTGGGAGGAGTAGGGGACAGGTTACCCACAACTTCGCCACCATGCAGCTATCGGAAGTGATCTGACCTGTTCCCATTTACTCTTATCATTGCTGTGGGTTAGCATGAGCAGAGGCAGGAAAAGGTTTCAGCACAAACTGCAATACGGCCAAGCAAGAACAGGACGAGACCGTGAAGAAGAGAAACTCTTCAGCAGCCTAGGTTGGCACAACATCTCAGTAGAAGACACAGCACCCCTGGGACTCTCATCCCCAGAACATCTGTTTACACTCAACGCAGCCTACCGAACGTGCAGCACTGCTGACTGGCAGCATAAGCACAGATGTACGGTGCCCCAAGCCTCGCTTCTGCAGTGCACAGCTAACGTCTCCCTGCAAAACCAATAGTCCCGAGTCTTCCTCACCACATCAAACCACGCACTGTAAGAACATCATGTTACTCCAAAGATTTTTTTTTAAGATAGACTTGTTTGTTGGGGGTTTTTTTATAAATCTCAATTGAACATTCACTTACTTCCTGGCTTGTTTTCTTCTTCTTAAATGCTCCCTCTTTTGGATAACTTTATCTAAGGGCTGCAGGGAGAAACCTAGAATAATTGCAATTTTAAAATGAATACAGAGGTTCCCATCTTCCATACCTTGACACATATGCTCACAGCTGCCATGAAGCGCCTCATGAATTTGCACATCATCTTTGTACACGAGCCATGAAGTTCCACAAGGATGAAGATGGTGCAAAACTGCACAGAACTCCCTGGGACTCCTCCTGCCTCTGTGGACCGTGGAATGAGATAGGAAAAAATTATCACCACCCTGTAAAGTGGCAAAAAATATATCTTTCATGCAGTGGTAAACAAACCCATGTAATTGCAGCAGAATGAGACTATGGGTAGCTGCAAATGCAGGTGCCCAGTCTGCCCGGCCACTGGGGTCTGCCTCTTCTGCAGCACCCGCATGCGAACTCCTCCTGGGACTGAGGGCCTTATAACGTTGCCAAAAAGTCTAACCTCACTAAGAGCTGTGTGCCGGCAGTTTTTAATAGGATCTAAACAAACATTCGCACCTCCCAAAAGACTGGGGAGACCAGATTAATAGTTAGCCTTTGTGACTAGGGTAAACTTTTCCTCAGTTTAAAAATGACAGGACTTGGTTTGTACTTACTGTTTCAGAACTTTGTCATCCATCACTCATTTCACTTTCTCATACCCTAGAAGTTTTCCACATCCAGCAGAGACTCTGTCTGCATCCTTTGCTGCTGCTTTGAATTAATTCTTAAATTAGTTCCTGCCCGCTCCTCTTTTAAATTTTAGGTGAGGAAGGAGAGGCGATTCCAGCTGGTACTCAAGGCAAGCCTGAAAACTTTCTGTGACCATTTGGAACTCTCACCCAATTATCATAATCATACTTTCTAATTTTTTTAATAAAACTAAAAATCCATATCTAAACAAAAGCTTTATTCCTCTATCAGAAATGAAACTTTATTCATAGTTATTAACCATTATAGCAGACATACCCCTTATATAAATATCTATAAAGTAATGAGTCTTTCCTGGAATAAGATGCATATTAATTAGATCCTACAGCACTTGAGAGACTTTGGTTCAATTCCCACCAGTAAGGTCAGGAAATGCATCCACAGTAGTTAGCAGCTAGTTTCAAAATCTCAATGCACCGAGCATGATGGGGTCATTCAGCAGAGCAGGTACCCCAAGGGAAGGGTAAAACAAGAGCCAGGGATTATTTCACAGCACTGAACGGGTACACTGCAGGAGTGACGAACTTTCCTTTCAGAGCAGAAAAGCTTGCCAGCATACTGTCCTTGTTGCCCACTCTCATTAGGAAGAATGTAGCATGTGAAGCAATTAATTGGATGATATGGGCTGGAAAAAGCTAAGAAAATTGTGTGCGCACTTGTGTGTGTATATACGGGGGGAGACGCTAATATAATATCTGAGGACAACACTAGCATAGCCACACTAACATAGCCCTGTACAATTAGACAGAGGACCATGTCCATAAGACATTGAAGCTCCAATGCTGAGCAGGGTAAAATAATGCAAAAAACCTTCTACCCACTTGAATTTTAAATTCAGATGATGATTCACTATTATGAAACAATGGATTAAATATCTCATCTTTGCCCATGGACTGCTAATGAACCAGGCTCTAAACACTAGAAGACTTTACACAGAATATGGAATTTCCATGGGAACGAGATTCTCTGAACACCTCCGTGCTATCAGGACAGGGCTTTTATTTATTTTTAATATATATTTCTGTTATTCTATCAGTTGTTTTCCTGGTTTTGGCTGGGATAGAGTTAATTTTCTTCCTAGCAGTGGGCATAGTGCTGTGTTTTGGATTTAGGATGAGAATAATGTTTATAACACACTGATGTTGTTAGTTGTTGCCAAGCAGTCAAAGACTTTTCAGCTTTTCGTACTGCTCCACCAGCGAGAAGGCAGGGGGTGCCCAGGAAGCTGGGAGGGGACACAGCCGGGACAGCTGACCCAGGCTTGCCAATGGGATATTCCATACCGTATGACATCATGCTTTGTATATTACTGGGGGGTTGGCCAGGAAGGGATGTGGCTTGGGAACTAGCTGAGCATTGGCTCCAGGTGGTGAGCAATTGTGTTGTGCATCACTTGTTTTTTATTATTATCATCGTCGTCATCATCATCTTCCTTTTCTGTCCTATTAAACTGTCTTTATCTCAACCCATGAGTTTTATGTATTTTTTTTTTCTGATTCTCTCCCCCATTCCACTGTGGGTGACGGGGAGTGAGCAAATGGCTGTGTGGTTGTTTTAGCTGCCAGCCAGGTTAAACCATGACAGTTGTGACAAAGCAAACTGATAGGAATATGCCCTGTAATCTTTTAATTTTGTTTTGTTTCTATTTATTTCAAATTACAGCACACACATGGAGAAAAGATAAAGTGTTCTTACAGTAGATTTTAGAAAGTTTTAAGCATTAATGATTTTTTTGAATGGAAGCTAAAATTCTCCTGAGGAACTCAGGGCTGCAAAAACTGGAGAGAAAAATGGCTTACCAGGCTAAAAAATAAAATTATTATTTTTGTCAATAGTAAAAAATTCTCTGATAATTTTTCACTATGTAAGTAGTTATAAAAAAAATCCCGAGTCAATGAACACTCTCAATGTTTAATAGTACAAAACATATGCTAGAAATGGCAGAGTTAGGGAGATACCTTTCCTCATGGGAAAACTACTCCGTTACACTCCTTATAGAGGTGCTACACTTTCCTCTGAAGCATCTGGTGCTGGCTGCATTTAGAGACAGGATACCAGGCTATCATGACCTTTGGTCTGGTCTGGCATGGCAGTTCCTGTGGTCTTAGATTGCAGGCTGCACTAGTGTATTTTTTGAATGGATTCAGTGTTGTATATCAACACAAATCGGTTATAGGCAAATCTTTTTCTTCATGGTTAATCAGAAACTTCAGAAAAAGCAACATTTGATCTTGCAGGCAGTAGATGAGTAGCATTTCTTAAAATTCACGCAGACATGTTATTCAAGCCCATATCTGTATGCAGGCACATCTCCTTGTGTGTGTGTTACACAGCATGCAAGTGAGAACCATTTGCTCCACAAGCACAGAACACTACTATTAAGTTCTGGCCAGCCTGGAGAGCCTCATCTTGTTCAAAGCATTCTCCAGGGCAACAGTGGCTGTTTCATCCTGTGTGTATGGCACATACACACGGTACGTTATACTGGCTCTTCCGTTACACTTATTGAATATGATGTAGAGAAATAAGAACCCACACTCCGAGTGGGGAAGAGCATAACTAACGTATGGCACTCTTTTTCTTCATATGCATCTTAGATTTCTTGCTGCTGCTATCTTAAATATCTACATGACTTTGACGGTGAGGGTCAAGGGCATGGGGGTCCAGGAGGTTTCCTCTTCTGTCCTACCAGTGAGGGAAGTCGGCCTGAGGAGGAGTGGAGGGATCCTGTAGGTCAACAACTGGTTGCATGGCTGGAGGTGACAAGAGGGCTGTGGCTTTTACAACCCTAGGACCCTCTTGGAGGATTAAGGACTGCTAAGAATAGATGGGATCCACCCAATCAAAGGGATGGAAGCATCTCTACCAACAAAGGTCCGTGGGACCTGATGGGATGCAGCCACAAGTGCTGAAGGACCTGACCAATGTCATTGCAAGGCCATTCTCTATTATCTATTATCTTCAAAAGGTGACTGTGTGTTCCTGAGGACTTGAAGAAGCAAGTGTCACTCCTATCTTTAAGACAGAAGAAGAAGGAGAATTCAGGGAACAACAGGGAAGATTGTCCTCACCTTGATCCAAGTAAAAGTGAGGGAACAAATAATCCTGGAAATCGGGTGATCAGCAAGTTGAATATAAGCCAAAAATACTCCCTTGCAGCAAAGAAGGCCACCAACACCATGAGCTGCATTCAGAACAATGCCAGCAGGCTGGGCAAGGTGATCCTTCACTTCTACTCAGCCCTGGTGAGAAATATCTAGAGTGCTAGGTCCAGTCCTGGTCTTCCCAGTACAAGAAAGATACGGACTTACTGAAGCAAGTACAGCAAGGAGCCAAGAAGGTGATTAAGGCAGTGGAGCATCTTTCATATGAGGAAAGACTGAGAGAGCTGAGGCTGTTCATCCTCGAGAAGAGAAGGCTTAGAGGGTCTTATCAATGTGTATAAATACCTGGTGTGGGAGGGTAGTAGACAAGATGGAGCCAGACTTCTCAGTGGTATTTGGTGGAAGGACAAGAAACAATGGACATGAACTGAAATACAGGAAATTCCAACTAAACATAAGAAAACACTTTTTGGAGGGTGGTCAAACAATGGAGGAGGTTGCCCAGAGAGGCTGTGGATCACCATCCTTGGAGATACTCAAAACCCAACTGGGCATGACTCCCGGCAACCTGCTCTAGGTGACCCTGCTTGAGCCAGAGGGTGGACTAGGTGATCTCCAGAGATCTGCCAACCTCAGCCATTCTGGGATACTGTGAATTACAGTCCATCTGAAAAATTCCTCCCCAGTAGTCATCAGTTGCACAATGATTTCTCTTTCCTCAGTACATAAGTTATTTGCAGCAGAGTAGCACAGAACCTTTTCCATACCTTTACTCCTATCATTGCCATCCCACATTCTTTTTAAGGGTCATCTGCTTTACTTCAACACATTTTCCCTGCCATAGAGTCAAAGCAGAAAGTCACTCCAGGTTGTGCTTATGCACAAGAATATAACAGCTCAGGTTGTGAATCACAGGGAAGATTTTCAATGTCCAGCAGCTAAAAGTGTTAGCCAAGACACTTCTGAAGTCCTATTTTTATATATACATGAGAAAAAAACCCCACTTCTTTATATCTGTTCTTTACCACAATATTTGTTTAACTACAGCTTTGATGCTACCACTATATGCTGCAGCACATTCTTGCAGCTACAGTTTTACAAGCTATGCATATTATAGTTTTCAGAGCTAGACTTCTTTATCCAGGAATTTTTACTCCTAATGAGAAAATAATCTACAAGCAGCATTCTTACATTTCCCATAACCTCTTTGCTGTTAAAAGGTTTGCTTAAAATTTTCTTCACACGACAAAACACAATTCATATCTGGTTATTGTCCTAATGAAATCTCTTTCTCCTCCTTACAGAGCTCTTATCTGAGATGTTAAAATTTAACTCACTTGAGTTATAAATACTATGTGAATTAATAGTCAACATTGTTTGGAAGGTTTTTTAATTGGCCTACAGGGACACATTCTGTATATATTAAACAGATCATGTGTCTGAATTGCAACAAACCCACCTTTACATTTTCTTTGCACACATTAAACTCAAAAGTGTTTAATATTTTCTGAGAAGTATTTGGGTTTATTGTTCATGTTAGGAAATGACTGTTCGCAGTCAATGTAAACCAAGGTTACTGATTGGTCCTCAGTGATGTCATACAAGTGTCATAATGCCCAATAAATAAATAGGTTTGGCTGTTCTTCTTATTTTTATTTATAAATTCTGTTTCATAACAGCAGTAAGATGCTCCAGGCCATGCAGTTCTTGGGGATTATTGCACTTGTCAGGTGTTTAAAAATCACTCAGTCCTCTGCCTGTGCCTTATAATACCACTGGAGGCATATAATCAACCAGAAATGCACTGCCTGGAGTGTCTTAATGCTTTATTATGACATATCTAACTTTCAAAATAAATTATTTATTTGGAAGCTTGGAAGAGTCATAATGATATCCAATCAGTAGCTGAGAAATATATATGAAATCAGGACAACACATCAGAAAGAGAAAGACAGAGGATAGAAAAAATGCCGGCTCATCAGTCATCCCAGGCCAAAACAATGTGCACGTACGCCTGTAGCCACAGTTATGTGCGTATACCCAATAGTGGATGCATTTCTATTTGCACATAGGTTTGTACCTAGCGAGAATCACGGAATATATGCATTTATAAGTCCATATCTGACTGCTGATATAAACCATGGGCAGCCTGTATTGAGTTAATATCCTAAATTAAAAAAATAAGTGGGCTAAATAAATGTTAATAACTTAAACCTCCTATGAAACAGAAATTTAGGACATGTTGTACTTACTCAGTTAAGTCATTCCATATTTAAGGATCAGCTTCTCTATTTCATGGAAAGGAAGCCTAGCTACATCAGTTGCCGTTACCAATTGCATTTCACATCATTATCATTACAATCACTAAACTACACACATTATTCAAACCTGAATTTTAAAAGCAAAACAGAAGAAAACAATGCCATTTTCTTAAGAAAACCAACCAACCAAAAAACCCCCAACCAACCAACCAACCAACCCCCCCCAAAACAACAACAACAACAGAACCCCCACCAAACTAACATATCAACTATACAACAACCAGAGAAATTCAATACTCGGGGGTTTAAATTTCTAAATTAAATTCCAATTTGTAAATTATTATGTGGAAATAAGGAACTCTACTTAGGCAATTGTGCTAAATAACAGCGCAAACCCTGCAGGGGACAAAATTATCTTTTAGTGAGGGAATATGAAAAGTTTTTTGGAAAAGGGCCAGTTTTAGGTAGGGGGTGTTTAAAGCCTTGGGAGTTACTGTAGCAATAGAAAAGATTAATAATTTGCACATGTGAGACTCCTGGCAAGCAGGACACAGCTGTAAAGAATTAACCCCTCCTGAGAGACATAAAAACACGGAGCAGCTGAGAAGAAAAGGGTGAGGGGAGAATGCAAAAGTATGCAGAGTACAGATGTCCTAGAAGAGAAAAATATGTAAAGTAGGGTTGGAGAATATACAGAGATTTTATTATTATTTGGGGGCTGCAGGGAGAGGGGATCTTCTTGGCAAATTGTGGGTATGTGGGGAAAAAATGAAATATCAGTAGAAGACAAAACTAATTCTCTCTTACTGCCAGTAAGCGCAGCTAATCTGAATAAAAATCTGAAAGCCCACAACTCCGTACTGAAAGGACACTCTCAAAGTGATCTGGCCTAAAACTAGACCAAGCCGGCTTTGTTTTGGTGTTCATGCATGCCTGCCTCCGCTCTGCGTGCTGACTCCATCATTCTTGTGTGCGGGCAGGGTGCTGAAATACAGAAGATGCTTGCTGGAGCGATTGGAGGGCAGGCTCTCGCACACACAGAAATCAAGCAAGCAAAGCAGATCTGGGGGTGAAGCGTTGTGTGATTGTGGGTCTGTAACTGTGGAGAAACCCAGCTCCTGATATTTGTTCTTCCTGGCTGCCTACCAGATTAATTTCTATTGTGAGGGTCCAATTTTGCAGCTGCTCAGCACTGCAGAACTGCACCCCTCCCCCAGCCAAATTCAATAGGGCCGGTGCATGGGCAACGGCGTGGTCGCACCCGAACTCAGATGATAACTCTTTTATAGTCTGGTAGAAGGCCAAAGCAATCCAATTTTTAGGTTGTATTAGAAATCTGAGACTATTACCCTTCAAAAGGAGAAATTAGGCTTTACAGGGCTGAAATACGTAATCCCTCTGCTGATCTGTAGTCGCTGGGTATTTTTTTCTCTTTGGAAAAACAAATTGGTAAAGAGAATGTTTTAAGTGATCATTAACAGAGAGAAACAATGGAGATGTTTATTCAGATTAAGCCACAGGCAGCAGCATCCTTTTCTATTAAAAGAAAGAAGTGGTCTTGAAAGTAATGCATCTTTAAATGTTACATGGATTATCTAGAATCCAGACGATGGATTACTTTTTTTTTTTTTTCCTGTTTAATAAGAAGAAACATAAATAGATTACTTTTCTAGGTTTATTGTGTTTAGATTTAATAACAAGCCCTGATCTCTTATATGAGCTAAAGCAGGTTCTATTATAAAAAGAGAAAACTAAAAAGAATACACTTTTAACATCGTAACTTTCAGCAGAGTACTTTTCAAGTAACTACATTCAAAGGGGCCTTTGGAGGCCTCAGGAGAATAGGAGCAATAGGTTCAGGAGATTAATATGCTTTCTACGCTTGTTCTCCAACAAATAAAGTATATTGCAACTGCTCAAGTGTTTAACGGTCCTCAGATTTCACGATTCTGTCCTCTTCCTCTTCTCCTCCCACAACTCCAACCATGCGTTCACGCACCTTCAACAGATCTTCCCCATTCCTGTCTCTCTACGTTTTCCTGTGTGGTTCCCACGGGGTATGGTGCACGCTCTCCCTCACTGCTCTCCAAAACCTCCCTGTGTGGAGAAGCCCCCCGGAACACAAACTCAGGCTTCGCTGCTTTGCAAATGTCACAGCTCTACCACCCTGCTCCAGACTTATCTCTCGCCATTCAGACTAAAATCTCGGTCCTTTTGTTAAATCATAGTTCAAAAACCATTTGCACTGTCACAAGGGAGGACCTCCGCTGACTCGGGCAGTGCTGTACTTGTCTCACTCCCAGCCAATCCTTCCTTTCCCTTCTTCTGGGCACAGCAAAGCATGCAGACAGCCAGACGCTGGGCCAGAGCTGAAGTCGTTTAGCTAGGCACCGGGGCGAGGTGGAACACACAGCTACGGGCAGCGCTTTGGAAGCAGTGCTGGCTGCACCGGTGTAAAGCACGCGTGCAACTGCAGTGCCATGCATCAATATAGAGTGAGTTTTAATCTGTTCCCATAAATAATCTGTTTTCTCAGATGTTCTAGTCCCCAGGGTGACCCTGTCACTCACACCAATTAGGTGGGCACCAGCTCACACCAACACTTTTATACTGAAGCTACAATGAGGTCTGGCAGATTCCTTTTATGTATTGCATCTTAAACATGGTCTTTTGTCCCCATATATTTAGCAATGCATGTAAAAGCTCATCTCAATCACTGCACCTTGTGTTTCTGTGATAGAAGCAAATGTGACCTTTTCTGCTTCTTTTCATTAAGAAGGATGTTGCAAAGATCCTAATTCCTCACATCACCTTTTTCTTTCCTTCCTCCAGTAACTTCTCCTGCCCTGTCACACAGAGCCAAAGCAACTCTCTTGTGTTGCCTTCACCTTTGCTAAGGCTAAGTCTTTCACAAGTCCACCTCCAACCTACCAATCCCTCTTTCAGTGGCAACTTCTGTCACCGATCCCTCCTCTTCTTTTTTCCAAGCTATCCTCCTGTTCAGTACCAGCTGGCTGAAAGTGCCACGCAACTCCTCTGTCTTTTGCTTACGAGCATTTCCATAAAACTCACCTTTCCTTGGCTTCATGTCCATGTGCCAGTTGGTGGGTTGAGCTTGCTACCCATCGTGCTGATTACCATTGGGTCATACTCCCACAAATGTGTCCAGTCTTTATGGTTCATTCCCTATGCATGGTCTGTAGGCTTTTTGGGACAGGACTGTTTTGTTTTGTGTTTGTGTGAATAATGATACAGACTAAGTTACTGCGGCTGCTACATTATGCAATCTATGCAATGTAGATACAGAAAATTGCAACTTGGCTGTATTTTAAGTGGAGAAAGATTTTTGTGATAGAATAAACCTACAGTTCAGCTTGGTCAACAGCCATCGAACCACCACCCATCTTTGCACGGTCTCCACCCTTGCTACAAGATTATATATTAGGCTCTAAAAAAAATGTTCACAAACTATTCTGAAAGACTAAAATGGTTTTGGTTCATTTACCTTAAATGTTGGAATTAGCCAGGATACTTCTAGTACCTTCTGTTTGCAGAAAAAAAAACACAACAAAAACCCAACATACACATATTTTGAAAGAGAAACTTTTGTTCAACTATGTAAGTCAAAATCATTGCCACTATAAACTAAGAAACAAGAGCTATTCAACAAAAATTAACCCAGACCTTGGTTTTACAGTGCATCTACTTAAAACATGCTGAGTATTTTTATATCCTTTCTGTTGACTAGAGATTTATCAACCAAGGCACATAGTGTATACTCCAAAACACATGCACACACATACATGCATGTCAGCAAAATTGACAGTCAGCCTTTACTGTAAGTAACACTTTCTATCGTAAGCCCCTATTTCATTTTCTTCTAAATTTACCGGACTTCAACTAAGTGATCTGAAGTTTCTCAAGTATGATAACATTTTAGTCCTATGTTTTAGAAAGTTTGAACTAAAATAATTCCCTTCTTAGGAAGGGGTATCTTTGCTTAAATTGAATTTCCCAAATGTCATGTTTGAAACTCAAAAATGTCCTTGGTCCTTTAGATCAGAAATTGGTGTGCAGGTGAGTTTGTACTCGACGGCGAGGGAAGGGAGGGAACTCCCTGGCACAGACCCAGAGCTAGCTGAGTCATACATTGAAAATTACAGTTCTCCTTTGACACATTAGAAAGAGTTTTTTAAAAGACCGGCTGCTGGTGTCTACTTACGTGAGAAGAATTTCAGCTCCTCTGGCTCTTCTCAGCTCTAGGTAGGACGTGGCTCCGCACAGGTCCTGGGCACTGCCAGCCCCCGAAGTTGGTTGCAGATCTCCTGCCATACAAGATGTGGAACAGGAGACCCACCAAACAGTGGTGACAGCTACTTCTGGCCTGACTGAAGGTGCCCAGATGTTGGAAATGGGACTCAAGCTAATAATTCCTTGCCTTTCATAGGCCTTCATGTAAGATCCTCTGCTTCAGCAAAACCAGCAGTAACATCGCTTATTTTAGAGAACTCGTGGCTCAAAATTTGCCCAGAAACTCCTCTGGGAGAAACACGAGGAAGTGCTTCTGGCATCCTCCTGCAATGGAGATTTACATTACGTACCTGCAGGAGTCTCCTCAAAACCATTTCTGGGCACTCTAGTTAGAATGCTGGGAGGAAATTTTGGACACATCCAGTATTTACTACCTCCTTTGGGGTGTTTGCTATGTGGAAGGACCTGATGCCCTGGGAAGCCTCCTTCTACCCAGATGGCAAGCAGAAATCACCGTCTGGGATCTTTTCTTGCAGAGACCCAGGAGGCCACATGCCAGCTGGCCCAGTGGAGATAGGCTGGACTCAGGCTGCAGGGGACAAGGCAGGCTCCTCTGGTCACAGGCATGGGAGGCTTCTGTTTGGATGACGAAGAAGAAAGTCATTGAAGAAAGCGGTTCCTGGAGCAGAAGAAGCTACAAGGTTAGACAAAGAGACATTTTCTCCTCCCAAGTGAGAAAATGATGTTTGTCATTTTGTCTCAGGGGCTGAGGTAAGGGCAGACAGAAACGTCTAACTAGGAATTACTACCAAATAGGTGCCTTAGATAAATAAATACTAACCCAATTCTTCACTTTGTGAATTTAAATGAAATTCACGACTAGCAACTGAAGAGATACCAATGGAGTAGTTAAACCAGGAACCCAGCATGTCCTCCGAGCTTCCAACAATCACCCTAAGGCTTCCAAAACCAAAAATCCGCAAAGATTTTTAACATTTGTGAGATTTTTTTTTTCTGTGAATTTATCTAATAATCTTCAAATCCCTTGTATTTTTGGCCTCAGCACGTTCCATAGAGTGAGTTTTAATAACATGTCTTTTATAAAAAGGTAATTATCTATGCTTTCCTTGTTTTGACCCTGTGCCTTAACAATTTCCTTGGGTGTACCCTGATTCTTCTTCTGTGAACAAACCATAGTTTATGCCTCTCCTGGCCAAATTTACTAAATTTCTCATGGTGAAGCACATTCAACAGACTTCAAATGAATTCTGAACGTTTTTCAGAACTCTCTTGATTCTTCAGCATCATCTTGAAATCACAAAAATTGCAACTGAACATGCTGGTCTCCTTTTGTTTTAGGTTTTATCTGCATCTTAATTTCCTGGTGTTGTCAGAAAGGAATGTGCAGATATTGCAGATGGAATTCCTGCCACACAGTAATTTTGGCTGGTAATAAGTCATATAATTTCTTTATCAACACTAACTCTGAAAGCAGATGATATATATATATGTACATATCTATGTATACAAATTGTGTAGCTTCTACTATTATATAGACATCCAGGACACTATTGCAGCTACGCAGCTTCAATCAATTAACAACAAAATCTCTTTACAACGTGAATACCATGCATATTTCAGATTTATGGGAGGGAAAAGCCATTTAGGTAACCATGAATTTCAAGCAACCTGTGCCACAAGATATGATGACATGATAGCCACCATGACTGTAGGGAGAAAAGGTGACCTTTGTCTGCTCAACATTCACCCAAACAATTCAGATCTTGCAATGACGGTATTTTAAAATACTACACGAAGATGTATGTTTAGGATGATTTTCTTCCAGATGTTGACTGTAACAACACATTCTGACATGTGCATGCTCATGCCAAAAGATTGACACGATTTTCAGAAATGCGCCTCATCTTATCCATTTACAGAATTGGGACCCAAACCACTATATTTCATTATCAGACTGTCCAACAGAAAACTGCAAATTAAGTATCTTTAAAACTGCTCAGTCAGGTAGTATGAAGGTGCTATGCTTGCAAAGGTTTCCAGATAGACATTTTAATTGCATTAAGTTGTGACTAAGAAATGAGGCTGGTCCTGCAGTGAATATATTATGTAAATACAAACCATTTAAACAGAAAATTATAAAAATTAATGGCAATAAAGAAATCTTTTAATTTGCACCGAGAAGTGGTCCCTTTTGCAACTATGTAATAAAAGATTCATTTAAAAAATGTAAAAATAACAAAAACACTTGGGAAACAAGTGAAAAAAAGTGTAAGGAACAATTTAACACCCTCTGGAAGATGAAACCAGGCCATACACTAAAGATAAGTAAGTGAAGAGATACTGTCTTAGCAAAGATGAGTACAAGCATATGCTGAAGTATTTCCTGGAATGGGGTCTGGAGGCCCTAACACTTATCTGCTTGCAATTCTGATTTATTTTAAGTCATTTCTGAATAAAATCTGCCTGGATATTTCAAGAAAATATACCAAAAAAAAAAAAAAAAAAAGGAAAAAAGAAACGAATGTCAGTTTCTGTGAATGTAAAAAAGGAATTAATAGCAATATGAGGCCCAGAGTGTAATTTAATGGACAGTAATTAGTTTCTATTGATATGCATTTTTTAATAAAAGCTGTAATAGTTGTTTGTTGAAAGAGAGATGCTTTAAGCTTCGTATCTGAAACCCATTTCCTGCCAATGCATTTTCTCTCGGTAACTTTGTGGGAAATGTTCTGTGAAACATCCTCTCTCTTTAAACCTTGATAAAATTCTTGACTACGTCAAATGTAATAAGTTTTAGACAAATGACTGTCATCTCCTCGAGCTGGAGAGTTTGAAGAAAGCACAGCAAGTATGTTTATTTGCATTAAACACATGCATCAGTATGGTGTGTGTGAGGAGCTCTAGTATGGCTATTTTACAGCCACCGTAAAGAGAATTTTTTTCTATGTCATGTTAAAAGGCTATAAACCTTGGTGATGTCTGTCTTATGCAATTTCATTTGTTTTAATTGTACTACAAAGGGTTCTTTTGACTTAGTAACTTCTTCAAGTCACTCTTTTCAAAAGACATATGGAAAACCCCCCTCTCATGATTATTAATAATGTAGCTGGTATGGACAAAGTCTCAGAGTAGGACGGGGAAAATTTCCTTCAGCCCATAGAGACAGAACTTAATTTTATAGCGGTTGGTAGTGCTTAGTTTCATTTTCTTAAATGTTCTAGCCATTGAATAAAGAAATAATTTGAAAAGGAAATAGCATCTACAGTATTTGAACTTGCCTTTAGCCTAAAATGTTTTAATGTTTTGAGTCTATATCTTTGACAACTGAAGCAGACTTTACTGAATACTGGTGAGAGTTCACTTTGTAATAGAAAAGTAGTCACTCACTGTGATCACTGTGTCTTTTTAGTATGCAGCCCAGAGGATTCAGAAAAAGATTACATTTACAATAATTAACATATATGTAAATGGAGATCATGGCTATGAATGATAAATTTTCATAGCAATTTAAACCTTGTTCAAATTAATCAACCATACAGACACTTGATTAATGAAAGGCAGCGTCACTTTAAAATGCAACATGTTAATATATATTACTGTTATCGCTGATCAAAGAATCTTTAAACATAAACCAATTAAAACAAAGTTCAATCTACATTTTTTACTGGTTTAACTCCTGCAGAATTGTAAGAGTATTATAAAAATTTACGTATTTTATTCTCCTTCATATCTATTTACTAAATTGACTGTAGTACAGAATCACACAAGTAATTCTGCTACTTCATTAATATGATTGGATCTGAAAACTACCAGATTAGTTTTTCAATCTAAACATATACATAATGGCTGATTGCAAAGTGGGCAAAATGCATCCAATTTCATTCTTCATTTGTAAAACCAGCAACTTGCATCTCATCTCTCCTCTTCTCAATTCAATCACCAACAGGCCAGTCGCACGCAAGGTTCGAGTGACCGATAGCAAGGGAGCTGTTTAGGAGGACCGCCTGGGCGGCACCTTCCCAACACACCTATCTTCAGAGGATAGCAAGGCCGGAGAGTTTTATGGCGATGCCAGATTGCTGCAGAGGTCGGCCCAAGAATCTAGACAGGTTTTGCTTATTTCACGTCTTGCCTTATATAATGATGTGTCATACCACTCTGCTTCAATTCACTGGCAAATTTTAAGTGTATTTTTCATAAATTTGTCTATATTTATATAGTGGTAATTTTTAAAAATATTATTATTGAAAAGAGTCGCTAACTTCCAAGCTGTACAATGTTGTTCACTTTACCTCATGATGAGGAAAACCTAGTAAAAATATATAGCACGTTTCTGAATTGTAGCCTTAATGAAGACTTACGTGCTATGGTCGTGATCAGACAATATAGGCCAGAAGGGGAGTTAAAATGGTTAGCCAATCTCTTTTTTTAATTCAAAAACTATTTAAAATGTGTCTTTAAAAGGTATCAGCAATTTGTATGTCCAAATACTGAGTTTTTCAGTAAGCGGTCGCATTGGCACAAGAGTAAGAGACAGTAAAATCAAAGTAAATTCATTAGTTTTACAAAAGAAGCAAAGACCAGCCCTGAGGTCAGTTTTGCCACTTATTGATTTGCTGATATGCCTTCTGCCTTGGTCCCGTGGCACCCCAACTTCTGCTTTTGCAAGAAAACCCTCGGCTGTGTCCTGAATCCAACGAGGCTTTTGCATGTGGTGTGGCCAGACCTTCAGACACCGTTCCTCACCCACACGTCTCCATCTACCCCCTCTGACCTTGCGTCCATCAGAGCGCCAGCTCCGGGCAGCCTTTCTAGAAAAGCCCTGGCAATACCTGCTGCGACAGCCATTGGCATTTGTAGTCAAGCTGCCCACAAGCAAAATGACAATGGGAACAGGAACCCTACGCTTTAAAATAAATGCAGGCAAAAAGCGGATGCAAACGTACAGTTGCGCCTATAGGAAACAGACGCTCCGCTGCCTTCAGGTTCTCTACGGCTGGGGGGACGGGGGGGGAATCAGCATGTTAGCACGTGCCTTGCAGTAAATAAGTCATGTGCATTAATTTGTATATTTACATTTTCTATAAGTTTTTTCTAAACTTTCTTAATTTTTTTTTTTTTTTGGATACTAGAGTTTTCTACATATCCAGGTGTTTGGCAGGTTGGAGGAAAGTTTGTAAATGCTTTGCACAGCTGGGCTACAGGATCTGAAGAGACTGAGAGTGAATCCACAACTGTTTCATCTGACTTCTGTTGGCCAACACATCCCTCTCAAAGTGCTGCAGAAGGTATATAGCTAAAGACAGCTTTTAGGCTTTGGAAAAGCTCCAGAGCTGCTTCTGCTCCCTTCTTTTCATAGGGTGAAAAATAAGGATGTTTATACTTCAGCTGGACATCTGTTCTAGAATTCTCTTAAATAAATATTTTAAGAAATATGACCGTATCCTGGACATTTTATAATTGCCTTTGATTTTCCCCTCCTAGTTATACATTGACCTTGTACCCCCTCAATCACTCCCTTATCCTCAGTGTAGTTGTAAATCCTTTCACCAATACCTTATTTATCCATTTGATTTGGAAAGGGAATGCCTAGCTGGCAGGTGGGTTGGGTTATCTTATATGTTGTTTTTAAGCTGGATATCTGTGTTCTTGCAATCTATGAGTGGTTTTGTACAAACTTTGCTCCCCCCCGCCCCACGAGTGCCAATACAGGCTGCTGGAGAGGGAGGAGAAAATGCTCGTTTGTTTGGGGGCAGTGGGACATGTAGCAGAGGGAATTTTTCTTTATTTTCCTATTCACAGCACAAAATATGCTCAGCTTTTAAGGCGCAGGTCTGTATGCGTGTTGGCTGGTATTTCTTAAGCATTTGTTTTACCAACAAGCAGAAGAGGAGACATTGGCAGTAGTCTAACAAACAAGGATCCATTAACTCTATGTTTTTGTGGTTTGTTGTTTGGTGGGGTTTTTTTCCTTTCTACTAGATTTCAACTTGCTTACTAATTGGGGAGCAGTAGTTTTTGGTAGCTGGAAAATCCAGCTACAACCCGGTATCAGTCTTCTTTTGACGGAAGCCAATAGTGTCTATGGACTATTTTGACACTTGACTACCTGTCACCTAACATTACTGTGTTGGTGTACAGTCTTACTAACCCCTGCCATAGCTGCAACCGCTTTTAATGAAGGAGATTTTGAAACAGAAATATTGACAACTCATACAAGACTAGCCTAAACCACGAAATGACGGCATTGACAACATCCTGACTGAGCGCTACAGAAGTGTTAGAAACATACATTTTTAATGTCTCCTTAAGAGTAAAATGTAGGCTCCAAAAATTGTTCTCGACAAAATTGGGAATATGTGTTGATATCTCAGGATCAACTTTTAGTGGATATAGAAAGGTAGGGTCATTGGTCAAGCAGATATTTTCCCCCCCGTGCACCTACATTTGAAAGTCAGCAGGAGATTTCTCAGCTCTGGTTTTTCATTCTTTTGTTTTGGGTTTTGTGGGTTTTTTGTTTTTGTTTTTTTTTTAAGCTGAGAAACCCATTTGAAACTCAGCCCTTCCCATTGTTTTTCTGCATCCAAATGCCAAAAATTTGGACATGTATTTTCCCAGCTGGTTTCTTATAGTTTTTACTGCACTTATATTTTCCAATTTTGTGAGCATTTGGTGATGTTACTCTCCAGGTGTTGAGCTCTGCTGCATGAAGACCCAAATTCAGTGTCTCTGTATTGAAGTTCAATCTTCACAATAAACTTTAAAGGATGTTTTCATTAGATTCCAGGGGAAAATCACATGAGTAAAGAGAGATACGAATTTAATAAATGTAAGCCTTGCTTCTCGCAAGCTGAAACTGTAAATACACTGGTCACTAAGTGGATTTTGCCAGAAGGAAAATTCATTCTGCTTTCAAATATCTACATATGGAAAAAAACTGCTATACAAGGTACCTAGCTTGAGGACACCATTGGCTCTATAAAACAAATCCCTCTCACTCAGGTTTCTTCAGCTTTGTTTACATTAATTTTATTCCACCCCCCCAAAGGGCCAAGATTGTGAGCTGAAGGAGAATTATACAAGGCAAACAGTTTTAATTTCAAGCACTGAATGAAACACACACTTCTTAAAATCCTATATTACCTCACATCCCATGAACTCTTAAAAAGAAAAGTTCTAAGCGTATGAAAATAAATCCGCTCATTCCCTGAGAAAAACAGCCCTAGCTGTTAAAGAAACCAGTGAATGGTACCCCCCGACGCGGATACGCTGCCGTACCAACACGATGGCCGAAGATGGGTGGTTATAGTCCCAGCTGTGGGAGCTGGCTCCTTACCTCGGCCTTCTGGCGTAGGTTTCTCCACCTCAGTCTCTTGCGTGTTAGCAAAGCGTCCCCTCACCCTCCGCAAAGCCGAGCCCTGGAGCAGATGGTGTTGGCGTGAAGGACTCTTCCTTGACGAATCTGTAATCTCCCTTGCAGGAAGTTCTGAGTCAAACATAAAACCAATAGACATTATTCCGCCCACAGCAGAAATGCAGAGTTCAAACAGATTTGTTGAAATGTATTTAAGCTCTTTGGTAAGACATTTTAGAACATACTAACGCACGTGTGTTAGCACAAACCCAGCCAATTAGCGTCAAACATTCTGGATGTTTTATTCCCATCAACCCAAACATCAACAAGCAATTTCTTCTTACGGTTACTGTTAAAATGTCAGTATTGCTCGGTTTCCATTTTAAGTGCTGATGGAAAAAAAAAAGTTGCCTGAAAACTTAGATTACAGACCAACCCCAACTAAAGTAGTTCAAAATTGGAAATGTTGTATTTGAAAATATTTTTTAAAAATTTTTTTGTATGAAATATGTTACTGAGGAACGCATGTAAATACATCCTTTTTTCTGACTTTTAAAAAGAAAAACAGTATTCTAACAGTTAAAGTCCAGAGCTGTGGTTTAATATTTATGATTAAAAAATCCTGAATTTAGTAAAACTTAAAATTTGTTTAGGTATAAGGAATCAAATTAGTTATTGGATGTTATTCATAGGTGAAAACACCTCTTAGAGTCTTTGCAACCCTAGACAATTTACCTCTCCCAAAACTTTTCCAAGAGCCACACTTTCCGATACTATCCTTTATTTCATTGACCCACAGCATTGCTGTGGTAATTTCATTTGTTTAGCCGTATAAGCTCCTGATATGTATGCCCGTGGTTATGTATTCCCGACTATCGTCCTGCGGGCAGAAAAGCAGCACGTGTATCAGCCTCCCTGGCCCGACGGCACCTGGGGGAAACAGGAGAAGGGTTTTTCCTCGGGGCTGCCCCCCCGGAGCCCCAGCCGAGCGCAGCCACAGGCGGGGGAGCCCGGGCACCGCGGGGGCCGATGAAGCTGAGTCGCCAGAAACAAACTTACCGACACGCAGCACTATTAAAAAAAATATCTGCTGGGTTTGTTAACTAGCGTATTTTACAGAGAAAGAGGCTGGCCCCAGCGGTAAGGATAGTGGCAAGCTCCTTCGGAGCGTGAAGAGGAGGGGAGCACAGGGAGTTTCGCACACCAGGTGGGCAGCCAGCGAGAGGTGCGCGCTCACAACACAATTATATTGGTTTAGGATCAGAATCAAGCTTTTGATTCTAACAGAAAGGTTGGGGGATTATTAAAAATGCTGTTTAATTGCTGTGACTACCCGCTCTGTTAAAGCATTAGACCTCTTGTTTCTCATTCATTATGGAATAAAAGACTAAGCATTTAAAATACTCCTTTGTCATCGAGACCTATAAGATAAACTGCTGCCCTACTCCTTTCTTATTACGGCAAAAGAAAATAAAATCTTCTCATCTGATTGTACTAGAAAAGCGATCTTGTTGAAATAGTTATGCGCTATGATTTGGGAGCATCAGTGCTCGATATTCCTCTTTGCCACCTCTGCCTCACCAACCCCAATTCTGTTTTCTTTAATCGGATCAGAAGTCGTCTGGACCTAACCCACAGTTCCCCCAACAGCTATAAAATTTTAGTTATATTCACAGAATAAATTAAAAAATAAAATATATACCATCAGTAAGGGTAAACCCCATGGTTCGCATGTGCATACCCTGTATCCATTTCTCTCCGTGGTTGCACCAAGACCCCTGAGCAAGAGGCCGGGGTTTCTGGCGCTGTGTTATCCCAGCCTGCCGCAAAGGCTCTTACCGCAAAGGTGCTTCCAGGATTACTGTCGTTAGTGGAACTGCAAAGTGTCAGAAACTGTGAAAAAGGGGGGGGGGGGGTTTATTTGTTTTTGAGGAAGAAAAGAGAAAGAAAAAAACAAACCCAAAAACTTACTCCAGGTAAATCTTTAGTTATTCTTACAATGTATAACAGGGCCCAGTCTGAGCTCATATCTCAATAGATTACAATCCACATCATCTCGCATTTGGCAAAAGTGCCAATTCCTCAGAGCTACAAAGAACAATATATACTTAAGTCCATACTCACCTCAATCAGTCTGTGTCTGCGCATTCTGTGGGGGATTTAGAGGATGCACAGGTCATTGTATCAGAGAATTGAAGAGACATATTACAGTACATTATGCTGGGCTTCACCTGGACTGGACACACATGAAAGAGAATTCAGCTGCCACAGCTTCCTTTGTATCTCCGTTTTTCACATTCTGAAAACAAGCTAAAAAGGAGAAAAGGGACTCAACTTTTTTAAACCCATAAAAACTGCTGGATAAAGATATAATCACAGTTTTGAATCAAGGTAAACAATATTATCATCAAATTACGGAGACTTTTAAACTATATATTCTAAACACGATGTTTCCATGTTCATCGAAAATTTATTTCCATCTACATTAATTGCATTACAGTGATTTAATCAAATGTCTTGTTAAATTGTTAGAAGAATAGGTAATATCCATATAAAAAGAAGAGAACAAAATATGGCACCTGGCAAGGTTTTAAGTAAAAAGCTTACTGTTAGGTATTTTGTATTGAATTCGTATAAATGACTCAAATAGATGTAAAATACAAATGGGAAAAAAAATCCTATAACAAAGAAAAAATTACAGAGTCAGATTTATCAGCCATTCAGGTTTGCATTTCAACAAACCAGCCTATCTTGGTTTTGTATGGAACCAGTTTTGAATTTAGAAGTAATATCTGTACTAGATAGATATTAGATGCAACACTGTACTAAAGGAGACCTTATTTTTCCAAGAATTTAGGCACGTAAGATCCTTCTACAGCAGAGCATTGCCCCATGCAGGCGCATGATGTGCCTACCTCAGTCAAAACTTGCTGACCTCTATAGCAGTCTCACTTGTCTTCAAGACATGGTCCAAGGTCTAGAGGCTGATTCTGGGAAGCACTGAAAGCCATCAGCCCAATTACTTCTATGACAAAAAGCTCCTCATGCACTCAGGAAGCAGAGTAAAGATTAAGTTGTTCATAGTAAACCCCAGCTTATTAAAAACATGAAAGTTTCTACAGATAGATTTCCAAAAGCAATTAGGTGCCTTCTCTCTGAATTTAAAATACCTTCTCCTCCAGGAAAGCTGATCCTGTGGATGTGTCACGCACAGTTTCACAGATATAAACAAACTGTTTCAATTTGATAAACCAGAAAGCTGGTGGGTTTAGCTGGAGTGCCATACTTACATTAATGGAGGTAAAGAGACAGACCCTGTCTTTGAGGAAATGTGTTCATGAGAAGGTGAGCAGCCACACTGGAAGAACTCGGTAAATTCTGGCTTAATCCTTTCATGAGGCTTTAGGAAATGTGGTCTAGTGGAGGGTCTCCCTGCCCACGGCAGGGGTGTTGGAACTAGATGATCTTTTGAGGTCCCTTCCAACCCAAACCATTCTATGATTCTATGATTCTACGATTTTACTAGTTCAAGAGAAATGGCATCACTTATATATACATATTTAACATTCTTTCAGTATTACAATGAACAGAGCAAGCTTTGATTTACATGACTTTGTTGAGTAGTGGCATGAGCTACACCAATAGCTGTGTGGTGAATGGGTCTCCACCAGACAACAGTAGCTGCAGCAC